>NC_074726.1:25197824-25432824 GCF_947242115.1 Biomphalaria glabrata | reverse complement strand
CGTCTGTAAAAAAAAAAAAAAAAAAAAAACACACACACATGAATGTAGTCAAATATAGAATGTATAAAGCGAAAGATTACTTGTTCCCCCCCCCCTCTTTTTTTTTTCTAAGCCGTGTTCTCTGTCGCCGCGAAACTTACGTGGGGTAACTCTAGTCCGACTTGCAGAAATAAAAGAGTTATCTTTCCATGACTTTTTCGTGGTGTCCCGCATGTTTGGGCCACGAAGAGAATTATATATATAACGATAGATTAGAAGAAATAATATGAAAAGATCAACTAGAGTCTTTGCAGTCCTTGTGACACCGTGTCGCATACATCCGCTTCTCTAGGACATGACTCGGATGGCCTATATTTCATTCAAGTTAAGAAAGATGGCCTCCTTAGTTTTATGAAAGCGGTAGCAGGTGGATGAAAGTTCAGAAAGACATAATTACTAAGTAGAGTAAAAACAGGAGGCGCTGTGGCTGAAGTGGTACAGTGCTGGGCTCCCGAACCGACTATTTTGTTATTTAATTTCGGGATATTCAGAGTGCCTGCAAATGTCGCAACCTGTGGGCAATGATGACCAATAGCCCGTTGCCAAGTCACAGATCTGTACGACTTGGCAACGAGCTATTGGTTACTCTAAACTGCCCACAGTTTGCGACGTCACAGGTCAGTATTGAGGCCTACTATTACGATTGATCTCGCTCTGAATCTATCCAGCTCTAATGGGTATCTACTTTTTTTTTTCTAGTGAGAAAAGGCGGTTGGTCATTATCCTGATCACATGACACCCAAGTTTGCCGTGGGCCACAGAAATAGATTAAAAGGGGAACTTTCTAGTATAAACACAAGATATTCAGCTATACATCCACCATTGCTAAATTACAATTATGTATATTTTATCTTGAAATAAATAGTTCACTCATGTCTAATGAAGACCACAATGGTCAACCTAATGATTATGAAATTTGAATAATTTCTGAACAATGTTGACCTGTATCTTTGTGAGAACATGGAACCTACTTGTGAGTTTGGCGATGTAGTTTTCTACAGATAAATAATTATAAATTAAAAAAAAAAGACAGTTTATAAGTTACAGCAGCACAACATATGATATGATGATATAGTTATCTCATATATTGTATATAAATTAAAATATTGGTTTAAACAAAACAAATAATATATATATAATAATATTTTGTTCATTTATAACTTTTCAGTTAGGAGAAAGATAATTAAATGTACTTTATATAAATCAAAGGTTAAAGGACATCCCTGAAGGCGTGTTTAAACTTAACGAACACTTGCACTTCTGAAAGGTTATATGAATAATAAGTGCAAAGGGGAACAACTAGTAAAATGTTTATAATAGAAAAAAAAAGTTTTCGCATTAAATGTGTCATCTAGATTAATTGACGGCTAGATTGGTCTGTACAGCAGTCCCACCATTTCAATACGACTTATGATTGACCCAGTTAGACTTGGTTAAAGCTCATTTCATTTATGTTGGTATTTATGTTGATCTCGTTTTAAAAATAGACTACCTGTTCTATTTTAAGTCGACAATCGACCTTCTTCAGCAATCTGACCTTAAGGTGATTTTTACAGGCTCATGACAAGAGGCTGTACAAGGTGAACTTGCAATAAATCAATTTAAATAAACACAGAACTCATTCCTAAGAGGAAAAGCCAATTGTCTACCGGAAACAGGTTAGTTGATGTCATAAATTTAAAAGTAGCGCCTCCAGCAAATGTCGTAAAAATGTGCACTCTTTTTTTTTTATTTTTATATTTATTTCTTTATTTTGCTGCAAGGTATAATGATACAAATAGCATTGCTGTTATTATTATTTTGATTCTAATATTAAAAAGATATATATATTTTTTTGGCACTGCCATGGTTGAGAATCGTTAGAGACATGAATATTTCGTAAAATACTTCTTGACGTGCGGTGGACATCTTCAGAAAAGCGTCTATGGTGACGGTGAGAGAAAGTTAATGGTTGGTGGCTATGCATGGTGAATGACGCAATATAAGCTGCGCTGTCGTAAGCTGTATTGATGCACCACAGACGACCCAGAATGCCAGAGTGTAAAGACGTGTTATTCTAGTGATTTAGATTTTGTTCAAAATACCATTTTTATAGTATTACTAAAATCTACTAAGTTTATTGTACTTCATCTCAAGTTGAATATGTCTATATTATAATCAAAGCATGGGCGTAGCCAGGATTTTTTTTCGGGGGGGGGGGGGGTTTGGGGGGGATTTTTTTCTCCCCCCCCGCCCCCCGCCCCACCCCGCGAAAAAAATATATTTATATGCATGTATGTGTGTGTGTACATAATCTTTATTACATTCTGACCCATCATTCTTTTGGAAGACGCTTATTGTGCCCTAGAATAGGTTCTTCCTGGAGTTGGTGGAAAAATTGTAGACTTCCGCCAATGCTAGCAAGGGGGTCTGGGGGAGCGCTAGGAGCTCCCCCAGCGCGGGGCGATGCCCCGCAGCCAAGCACGATTTCTGATATTGAAAGCCAACAAAATGCATATTCTGAGGTATCTATAGTGAATTTTCCTGCTATTAAAAAGTTTTATTTCAAAAACCTGATGGGTTATTCTTACTGACTTACACTCTCCCGCGCCGTTCGGCGCATTAACCGTCAAGCTGTTTCCACAAAAATCTGTCACTGGCAATGTCTGAAGCCTCTTCCCACCTGCTCTGAGGACCTCCATGAATGAGTGGCGCCAAGTTATACTTAATAGGATGTCATTGCAACTCTTCTTATGCGTAATTCATTTTGTCGGAGAACATGTCCTGCAAACCTCATGCGACGCTCTGTCACAATCTTAATAAGGGGTCGACTCCAAGTTTGGCATAGGATTTCCTTGATTTACACCCTATCTCTATATCTGACTCCTAAAATCTGTCTAAGCCATCTTTGTTGAGCCTCATTTAGTGTTTTTCAATTTCGGCAGATGACTATTCACTGCACTTTATTAATTGAGCCCCGCCACTGGTAGAAATGTGTAACCTCTCTTGAATACGCTCTTGGAATTAAGAGACTGTAGTTTGCTTTAGATTTTATATCGAAAGGGGTTAGGGTTAGTTTTATCGTCAAAATCATCTGTTGGGGGTTGAAAACTAAAAAATCTCTGGAGTTATGTTTGTATTAAAATTCAAAACCCCATTTAGCTACGGTCATAGAATTTAGTAACTGTAGTTTGCTTTAGAATAATATTGAAGATAGAGGTTTTCCACCTCAAAACGCTCTGTAGGTTTTTTTAAACTCAAAACCATCTGGAGGGGTTTTAAACTTAAAAAATAAGCAATCTGTACTAAAAGGATCTAAACTCAAAACCCCTAATTGTCTTGGCTACGCTCAAATGATTTTAGTGTGTAATTTATTTATTTTTATATTGAAGAGGTATTTTTTATCATTAAACCACTCTGAAGGGGGGTTCAAACTCAAAACTCCTTTTGGCAACGCTCATAGTATTTTGAGTGCGTAATGCTTTTTTCTTACATTGAAGATGTAATTTTTAGCTTCAAACGCCGATTGCGGGGGGCTTAAACTCAAAACCCCTTCTGCTACGCTCATAGATTTCTGAGTGTGTAATTTTCTTTTTTTATATTGAAGAGGAATTTTTTTAGCTTCAAACTCCACTGGAGGGGAATTTAAACTCAAAACCCCTTTGAATACACTCATAACATGTTGAGTGTATAATTTGCTTTGTTTTTAATATTTAAGAGGTATTTTTAGCTTCAAACCCCGCTGAAGGGGGGTTTAAATTCAAAACTGAGTCAAAACCCATTTAGCTACGCTCATAAGATTTTGAGTTGTTTTTTTTTATACCGGGTATTGAAGAGGTATTTTTTACCTTCAAACCCTACTGATGAGGGAGTGGGGGTTAACTCAAATCCCCTTTGGCTACGCTCGTAGAATTTTGAGTGTGTAATTTTCTTTTTTTTTATATTGAAGAGGGGGTTTATCGTACATTTTGGAGGGGGTTTAAAAATCAAAATCTTCCTTAACTGTGCTCCTGAAATTTGGGGGATTGTCGTTTGCATTTTTGTTTGTTTTGTGTTATAGAAGAGGGGAATTTAACTGCTAAAACCCCTGGTAGGGGGGTTTTAAACTCAAACCCCCCTAGTAGGGGGTTTTAAACTCGAACCCCCCCCCCTGGTAAGGGTTTTAAACTCAAAACCTCCCTTGCTATGCTGAGGCAAGTGATAGTTTAGTATTAAAATCTCATCTAAAATAAACAAAATCAAAGCAAAAATCAGTGACTAAATTTCGATTTCCCCTACGCCCATGAATCAAAGTTATATATCGTTTTATTCACAAAGAAGTTATTCAAGTCATGTCAAGCTTTTTTAAAGTTAAGCTATAATACGCCTACAGCGGTTTAGTTGTCTACCAGAAGTTTGGTGCCACAAGTCAACGAACGTCCACAACCAGCTAACAGTGTACTTCTTAAAAGCACGAAATAAATAAAATATTACAAAACCCTGAGAATGTCTTTTAAAAGATGAATTGTCATCCGTGGTTCCTTTTCCAGACTTTATCTCACTACAGGAAGTGGACCAATTAGTTTGATACGGGGTGGCGGTGTGGTGGGGGAGGAAAGAGCAATGAGTTACATCAATGGCTAACGGGACACTGGTTCTGTTTGCTACAGGATCTAGTATTTAGAAAGACTATCTTGGACATAATTGTGTCTAGCTAGTCCACAAGAATGAAGTCATAAAGTGCACAATAGACAGTGATGAATGATAGTAGGGGAAACAAAATGTTGTTATTTATGATTCTTATAGTGCGTTCTCTTCCTTAGGGGAAACTCGCTGTACCTTCAGAAGAGCTTTGTTTTAAAACAGATACTAATGACCACATTCTCTTATTTGTAAGACTAATGCTCTTATCATTATTACAGGCTCCACTTTGATACTTTTAAAGTGTATTCAGAGCTAATGTACAGTACAAACTAAGATGTCTTTAAGAGCTTACTATAAAAGATAAATAAGATAGATAGATAGATAGACAGACAGACAGACAGACAGACAGATAGACAGATAGATAGATAGATAGATAGATAGATAGATAGATAGATTGGAGGAAGAGAGAAAGAAAAGGAAAAAGAAAGGGGGAGAGAGAGAACAAGAAAGAGAAAGAAAGGAGGGAGAGAGAAAGAAAGGGAGAGAGAAAGAAAGGGAGAGAGAGAAAGAAAGAAAGGGACAGAAAGAAAGAAAGGAGGGAGGGAGAGAAAAAGATAGAAAGAAAGGAGGGGGAGAGAGAACGAGGGAGAGAGAGAACGAGAGAGAGAAAGAAAGGAGGGAGAGAGAGAACGAGACAGAGAGAAAAAGGAGAGAGAGAGAGAGAGAACGAGAGAGAGAAAGAAAGGAGAGAGAGAGAGAACGAGACAGAGAGAAAAAGGAGGGAGAGAGAGAACGAGAGAAAGTAAGGGGGGAAAGAGAGAGAACGAGAGAGAGAAAGAAAGGAGGGAGAGAGAGAACGAGACAGAGAGAAAAAGTAGGGAGGGAGAGAACGAGAGAGAGAAAGAAAGGAGGTAGAGAGAACGAGACAGAGAGAAAAAGGAGAGAGAGAGAGAACGAGAGAGAAAGAAAGGAGGGAGAGAGAGAGAACGAGACAGAGAGAAAAAGGAGGGAGGGAGAGAGAGAACGAGAGAGAGAAAGAAAGGAGGGAGAGAGAGAACGAGACAGAGAGAAAAAGGAGGGAGGGAGAGAAAGAGAGAGAAAGAAAGGAAGGAGAAAGATTGTGTCTGTACTTAGACAAAAGGGAAGACACTCTATTACAAATAACAGGCCTTCCTACTGGCTAGGGAAAGAACAATAACAGGATATCTAAAAATAGCAAACATCTCCCGCCACTTTTCATTTGATGTCCTCACGTCCCCCGGAGATAGATGTCACTGAGAATTAATTGATAGACTAATTATTGACAAAACTGTATATTTTTTGTCAACAAGAAAATAAAAAAAGAGTTAAAGCAAAGAAAAAAACAGAGAAATGGGGGGGGGGGGGAATTCTTTCTATTGAGTTTGTCTTTCTTTTGAAGGAACTTGCATCTAATAATAGACCGGAGACATGAAAACGTAGAAGAAATTAAGCAAAAACTTCTTAGTATTAAAGGACGACACGGTGTCACAGGTTTTTCTTATTGAGATTGTTGAGATGTCAGATGTTACAAGATGTTACTGTGGCGTGCCGGGGATTCTGTAGATATATCTCTAGATCTAAATATCCTTTTTAATTCAAATACAGAACTTTAATTCAAAAACTTGGAACCACAATAATGTACAGTATGTACAGAAATAAATCTGTAACTTCTTTCAAAGTTGAGCAGCATAGGTAACATATATCAATACTAGTGATCTAATTTCACAACTGAAGAAATATATGCGACTTCTCTCTATGACATTTCTTCCACACCTAAACTCTCTAGATACTAGATCTTTCTCTACCCAGTCGTTTTCTTCGCTCCACCCCTGACGCTTCCTTTAACCAATCCAATCATACCCACTGGCGGATCCAGGGGGGTGGGGTGGCGGTAGGGGCGATCGACCCCCCCCCCCCCCACTCGGCCGCATGTATACGAATTTATTACTTATGTTAATAATATATACTAATTATTTATATTTCAACTTGTTTTTAGATTATTTCGCCCCCCCCCTTTCTAGTATTTTGGCCGATTTGGTAGGGTCGGGAGGGGGCGATGGCATCAATCCGCCCCCCCCCCACCATAAACTTTCGAGTGGGGGGGGGCGGTCCTATTTATTTGTAGAAATCACAGCTTGCTAACAGAATCAATTAAATATCTATATGATTAAAACTTGTTATTGGTATTTCAACTGGTCTTTATATTATGTCGTTCCCCTCTTGGCCAATTGGAAGGGGAGGAGCGAATACCTCTACTGCCCTTCCCATCTAAACCCTTTGAGTGGGGGGGGGGCGGTCCAACTTTTATGGAGAAATCATAGTATGTGAACAAAATTAGTCGAATATCTATATAATATAAACAGCTGGAAGTGCGATACATGCAATCACCTTCCCCCCATCAGACAAACCAATACTTTTTCTTTTTCTATTATAGTAAGAAATTACAAAATTTAAAAAATCTGTCACTAATATAATTTATATATACTATAAAGTAAATTCTTATATCGAGTCGCCCAACCCCTATTCTTTAATTCAAAATGCAATCATTAGCAGAAATTATAAAAAGGAGCGAGAATTAATAGTTTTCATTTTACAGCCCTTCCCCTTTCCAGACAGAGTTTGTGTAATTTCACATGAATTTTTAATAACTATTTTAAGAAAGAATTTGCTTTGGAAAAGTTATAATTCAAACGAAATTTTTCAATATAACAGTCACGGTTGAGATGAGTTCAAAAGACAGATAATCTTTTCCTAGTCGACTTTTTCCAACCTTTACTCTATCTCATATTTTTCTAGTTAAATAAATTTAGGATTATAACTCACAATTTATGCTTACATTTTATTGAATATTATTAAACGAATTTTTTTTTTTCGGCGCGCTCCTCAAAGCCTTAATCTAAATATGTGGGGTATCTTATCTTTTCAAAGAACAAATCGGTTGTATTTGCAATGTATTAAGGGACTATACATTCATATTAGAATATTTTTCCACATTATTCAAAAGGTCCTTTATAACAGAATGAATAATGAGCTGTAGGTCATGAGAATGCGTTACTGCAGTGAAGAATGCCAAAAAACGCTTTTAGTGTTGAGGCTTCTCCCCGAACCTCACTGATGAATAATAAGCTGTATAAGCTGTATATGTCAGGAGAATGCGTTTCTGCGGTGAAGAATGCAAGAAAACGCTTTTGGCGCCCACTGATAAATAATGAGCTGTAGATGTCAGAAGAATGCGATTCTGCAGTGAAAAATGCAAGAAAAAGCTTTTGGAGTCGGGGCTTCGCCCAGAACCCCACTAATAAGTAATAAGCTGTAGATGTCAGCAGAATGCGTTTCTGCAGTGAAAAATGCAAGAAAAAGCTTTTGGAGTCGGGGCTTCGTCCAGAACCCCACTAATAAGTAATAAGCTGTAGATGTCAGCAGAATGCGTTTCAGCCATGAAAAATGCAAGAAAACGCTTTTGGTGTCGGGGCTTCGCCCCGAACCCCACTAATAAATAATGAGCTGTAGGTGTCAGAAGAATGCGTTTCTGCAGTGAAAAATGCAAGAAAAAGCTTTTGGGTGTCGACTGAGGAAACTTACAGCGCTTTCCCAGGCCTCAACATGACTGTGTTTTTTTTCACCGAAGATTGAAAAACAGTCTTATTTTATTCTCATATATATATATATATATATATATATATATATATATATATATATATATATATATATATATATATATATATAATCGCCCCCCCCACTCCAAAGTTCTGGATCCGCCAGTGATCATACCCCGCCAGATTTCACCGGATGTGTCATGTCATGGGTTTCTCTAGAGTCTAGCACGTGGGGGTTTTCCTGTGAGTGAACTAAAACCTAAGTTTATTTTACCCTAGATTAAGTTTATTTAAATTGATACGTGACACTTAGATTACTTCAATACTTAAAGTTATTAGGGATTTTAAAAAACAAAATCTCAATGTGAAATTAAAAAAAAATGGATGACGGAAAGTAGAGAGACAGACAGAGCTAGAGATAAAGAGAGAGATAAAGAGAGAGGGAGAGATAAAGAGATAAAGAGAGAAAGTATGTGAGAGAGATAGAGATAGTGAGTGATAAAGAGATAGAGATGTATAAAGAGAGAGATAACTAGAGAGATAAAGAGAGAGATATATAAAGAGAGAGAGACAAAGAAAGACAGAGAGATAAAAAGAGAGAGAGATAAAGAGAGAGAGAGATAAAGATATATATATATATATATATATATATATATAAAATTATTATATATATATATATATATATATATATATATATATATATATATATATATATATATATATATATATATATATAAATAGAGAGAGAGAATGAGAGATAAAGAGAATGAGACAGAGAGAGAGAGAGAGAGAGAGTGGAAGAAAGAAATAGAAAAAAAAGAGAGGTGAAAGATAGACAGATAAGTAAGTAGATAGAATGATGGGTAGGAAAATGGTAAAAATAAAGTTCCCATTTCAGACCTTACGATGATGTAGGCCTAAAGATCACCGGTGGCCAGCACAACGACCAACCACCTTTATTTTTCCCCCAACAGGCAAGTATCAATTAGAGCTGGGCTGACCCAGAGGCGCCCAAAGATTCCGAAATTAAGAATCCCAGTCTTCACCCTGGATTCGAACCCGTTACTCCTGTTCACAAGCCAAACACTTTACCGCTCAGCCACCGCGTCTCCAATCCAGGTAAACCGTGTCTAGGTCATTGATAAAATCTCACCAAGTACTTTGCCACACATAGGTAATCTAATTAACTCATTCATTTAATCTATACTCTATGTTACTTAGAGGCTTGTCAGACAACGGAAGATATTTAAAATTCTCATACTTAAGAAACATGATGGTATTTATCGGGCATTCTATTTTAAGATACTTGTGTTCTATTTATAGACATGTAGCAGAGACTAGGTCAGTCTAAATTAAGGTACTGTTATTGTCAAAAAATAATGTATTCATATGCTTTCCGGAACTTTTTTTTTGCCGCCCCATACAAGTCACGACTTGGTTGACACAGAGGCGGCAGACGTGAGTCTAAGTCGTTTTTGACTAAGTCGTAGGTTTTTGACTTTTTGTTTGACGCCCTAATTTGTTTTGTTTGATGTCTTAGTTTCTTTGACGCCCTAATTAGTTTTGTTTGATGTCTCTGTTTCTTTGACGCCCTAATTTGTTTTGTTTGACGCCCTAATTTGTTTTGTTTGATGTCTTTGTTTCTTTGACGCCCTAATTAGTTTTGTTTGACGTCCTCACTTGTTTGGTTTGATGTCTTTGTTTCTTTGACGCCCTAATTAGTTTTGTTTGACGCCCTCATTTGTTTGGTTTGACGTCCCAATTTCGTATCTTCTTTTATGAAATACAAACGTTACTTCAAATAAGATGATTACGTCCTACGCTAGGTCAATCTAGTCATGCATGTTTCATTTGACGTCCTTATTTTTTTTTTTTTTTGGTTTGACGCCACTGGAAGGCTATTTAAATATAGATCAGTACAGGGTTTCGCAAATATAGATCAGTGCAGTTCTACGAAAATATAGATAGTAGCCTACAGTGTAAAAATAACCTTTTAATTTAGAACGAGCCCTCCACAGTACTCTACACCTACACAAGCTTTTGACACGTGAATTCTACTATTACTTTGACTTATACTTTCTGTGCTGCCTTTAGGCGCTCAGTAAACACAAGTTTGTCCGAGTCCCCTTTATAGTTAGCCAAGCCAAGGCAAGTTCAAGCGCACTTAGCCTCTCGACCATGCTTCCACAATACATTTAATCTGGCGTTTATCCTCTAAAAATAAATAAAAATAAACAATATCTGCAAATGCAAGTATCGCGCCTAGGAGTGCTAATTAAAATGTACGAACAAAAAGAGTTTAAATAGTGATTAACAGACGGAAGGATGTTTAATCTTGTAGTTTTTAATATGTCGGCTTAAAAAAAACAAAATATTACGTATATAAAAAAAGATCATTTTTGGTAAATTTAACCGCTGCGGTTTCGATCATGAAAATATCAAAAAGTTTTTCTAGATCCACGTTAAGTGATATCAGGTGAAATTTACATATAATTTCGTCTACGCCAGGTGGGAGAAAATTGTTAGTGATACGTGAGTGAGGGGGTTTGGCGCTTATAGATACGAATATTACAAGATGAACTATGTCAAGATTTTATTATTGATTATAAATTTAAAAAAATGCTTTGTTCTCATTTCTCTTAGTTAACTAGCGCTATTACTTCATATATATATATAGATAGATAGATTATAGATTATAGATAGATAGATAGATAGATAGATAGATAGATAGATAGATAGATAGATACATACATACATACATACATACATATATACATACATACATACAGAGATACATAGATAGATAGATAGATAGATAGATAGATAGATAGATAGATAGATAGATAGATAGATAGATACATACATACATACATACATACATACATACATACATACATACATACATACATAGATAGACAGACAGACAACAGTTGACATATATGTATCCTAACCCTTACCATAGATAGATAGATAGTTACATAGATAGATAGATAGATAGATAGATAGATAGATAGATAGATAGATAGATAGATAGATAGATAGATAGATAGATAGATAGAGAGAGAGAGAGAAAGAGAGAGAGAGAGAGAGATAGATAGATAGATAGATAGATAGATAGATAGATAGATAGATAGATAGATAGATAGATAGATAGATAGATAGATAGATAGATAGACTGATAAATTTCTTTATTTGTGGCGAATGTTTGTGAAAAGGATTACTTCAAGAACTGTACTACCAACACACACACACAATATAGACACAACACACATCACACACACATTGCCCGTTGCCTAGGGATTTTTTTTTAACATTAATTTCCAAAGACCATAAAACGGTCACATGTTTATTGCCTTCACTTGTTGTTAAGTTGTCATTAGAGGAAATGAACTCTTTGAGGGGAAAAGTTTTGTAGGGCATTTTCAGCAGACTTACCGCGTAGAGGTCGAAACGCAATGTCAAACTGTACCTTTTGAGGCTTTTTTTTTTTTAAATAACATAGCCATCTTTCAAACCCTGGCTTGATTTTTTTGAGGGCTGAACTTGACGGTGTTTGAAACCGTGTTGCTCTTAAATGCATGCATCTTTAATCCAGCTTGCTTGAATGGCAATGTCTTCGGTTCCGAGATGAAGGAAAAGTGCATGCCCAGCAACCACAGTGGCGACCTACATATTTTCCGACATTTGATGCAAAGCCGTTGTTTGCCGGGAGGGGGGGTCTTAAGTTTTTTTTACGTCTTCTGCGCATGTCTTCTGCACATGTCTTCTACAATAGGCTTTCTTCTGGGCCTCAAATGTGTGCCCCGCGGTCTTCTTGAGAGCTCTCCAACTGTCTTTGAGAAGCCCTATGCTGCCAGGTACTTTTCTCTATGCAAAATAGCGCCTGAGTTAATCTTTATAGCGCTTACGGGGGCACCCCTGTTTCCCTGTTCTTTAAGCTTGCCAAAAAAAAATCTCCTATGGCATACTGTCGTGACTCATGCGGGATTAGTGTCCGACTCAGCGCAGCTGTCAAGTTGCAAGTTACACCAGCCTCCTGCAGAACATGGTTATTTGCAAGGTAGTCCTGCCAGCGTATGCCCATTTTTGGAGAGGAGGCATCTTTATTTGAATCGTTCGAGGAGTTAGATGCCTTTTATAGAGCATCCAGGTCTCAGAGTCATACTCAACATAGGACCTGATACAGACTGGTGTGCCATGTGTATGCTGTTTTGACCATGTACTTTTTAATTATTATTCAGTGTGAGCGACGTAGATTAGAGTCCATTTTGCTACTATATTAGTAGTGCCTTACCTATCTCTTCCTGTGGTCAGAGGGTCCTATAAGTTATTGGCGCTCGTTTTAGCGCTTAAAGTCCTCGAGTCCAGACGAATCGATCCTCTGCGGTTTATTTCCACTGTGGGTAGACGTTTCGATGAGACTAGATGGCACCGCGGCACGGACCAGATGAGGCATGCGGGTCGTAGTTGCCATACAGTAAGTCAAGGCATCACTGTAAGTCACGTGACAGCGACCTACGGGTCAATGTATGCTCGTATTGGTAGTTCGGTGTCACGTGACACGCAGAACCAGCCAATGACACGTCTTATCAATACCGAATATTGGCGATTGCCAGGTTGGCTTACTCTTGATGTTTAAACGCCAGACCTCAAGCCTGCTCTTTGACATTCGACCAATATATATAAACATTCCACTTCCACTGTTTTCCATATAATCAGATATGGCCTGCTTCAACGTGGGTCATGTAATTAGGGACTTTTGGTTTACAGAGGTTCATGATTACAGAGAACATGATACTGGTCTAATGGATGTTTGGTTATGATTTGGGATGGTTCTAAAACTATATTGAAGAGAACACGCAAACGCTTTGCCAGCATTTTTTTTAGTTGCATTGCCATGTATTAATTAAAAGAAAAACAAGAAAAAAAATGATGATCTGTGATGTAATTAAATTTGTAATTGAGGGACAGAAGTGGATATTTCGTGAATTTTACCGTGATCGATATTTAAATGTATCTTATATAAAAAGTTGTACAAAGCTGTACAGCTTAAATTCGAATATGAGCATTCAAGCCTCCTCAAGCCAATACACTAACCACTGTGCCAGCGAAGGGTTTATCAAAATAGAAGGTTTTACAGATATCTATTGTAGTTAAGCGACAACCAAATTCTTTACACAAAGTATAAACAAATTAATCTCATACCACACACATCTGTCGAGCACAATTTATTTCCCTTGTTTGTTACTTAAAAAAATAATTACCAATAGTAAATTAACTAATTGGTTAATTTATTGAATTGATTTTTGTTTCGTCAGCAGCAAGAAATAACTTAGCGCCATATCTGTGAATACTGAAGGATGATTTTCTCTTGTCGGTATCAAACAAAATAAGTAATTACCAGTAATTAATTGACTAATTGTTAAATCTTTTTTAACTGATTTATGTCTGGTCGTCGACAATGAATAATTGTGCAAAGTTTCAACTTGATCAGAGATTGTGTGTGGGAGAACTAACGTGCACAAACTTTTTACCAGACAGACAGAGAGTTGATATAATGATATAAGCTTTGTAAAACTATGCAGATAGATAAAAAAGATGTAACATCTTGAAAACTTTTTCGTTTGATTTGTTGCATTTTCCTTCTAAAGGTTTAGTCCATTTGCGGCTACAGTATTGAAATGCTATCAGTGGAAATAAGTCACGATCTCTTGTTTCTAAGACTCATTAAGCTGCTAAGAAACTAAATGGCAGAATTGTTAGCTTAACTCTTTCTCTCCTAATTGACGATACCAACGTCGATTCGACCCCATTAAATCCAGTTAATTTTTGATTTTATGAACATTTATTTGCGTTGTGTAAAAAGAGCACGCAATCCTCTTTCTTTACCAAAGAAAACATTTTCTCAAAGAAACCAAAAAAAGTTATTCAAGTTAAATCAAAACAGGATAGTGAAATACAAATGAGCTAAATGAATAATTCCGTTGGAACGTGCAAAATTATTACGGTGAGAAAGAGTTAATTTTGCTGTGCAAAATTATTACGGTGAGAAAGAGTTAATTTTGCCAGTTTCTAAACAACATTACCCTGTATGTAGTCTATGACCATTGAAAACATCGTCCAGCGATAATTTTGCCACTACCCTGTATGTTGTCTATGACCATTGAAAACATCGTCCAGCGATAATTTTGCCACTACCCTGTATGTAGTCTATGACCATTGAAAACATCGTCCAGCGATAATTTTGCCATTACCCTGTATGTAGTCTATGACCATTGAAAACATCGTCCAGCGATAATTTTGCCATTACCCTTTATGTAGTCTATGACCATTGAAAACATCGTCCAGCGATAATTTTGCCATTACCCTTTATGTAGTCTATGACCATTGAAAACATCGTCCAGCGATAATTTTGCCATTACCCTGTATGTAGTCTATGACCATTGAAAACTTTCTTTCGACGTTGCGTTGCGCAAGGAAGATAATGTAGAGTATATACTTTTTTGGCGAGGCGCGGTGGCTGAGCGGTAAAGCGCTTAAATTGGCTACCGGTCCGGGGTTCGAATCCTGGTGAATACTAGAATTTTTAATTTCGGGATCTTTGTGCGCCCAGCTCTAATGGGTACCTGACATTAGTTGAGGAAAGGTAAAGGTTGTGCTGGCCACATGACAACCTCGTTAACTGTAGGCCACAGAAACAGATGACCTTTACATCATCTACCCGGAATTATGATTATGAATTAGTCTGAAAAACAAAACATTTAATTTTAAAACAAAATTTTTAAAAGTTCGCTTTCAGAAGATCAAATGGCATAGGTCCCACCAATTTTTAGCCCGCTTCAAGATTGATGACATCTAAAAAAAAAAGCTGCTTTTCCGATATTGGGACAAACTCGGGTAGGAAACACATCTATTGATGAGCGAAATAGTACTCTGTTCAGTCATCCCCCAATGAAAAGACTTACTTAGCTCTCTTTACCTATTGCCAACCATTTATGAGTAAAAGAAGTTAAATATTGCGAAGTTAAATATTGCGTACCAAGTTTATGGCTATACGCTATTACAGTTGTAGAAGAACACTGTCAACCTTTGTGAATAAAATAAAAGCCAACCTAATATTTCTAGATGGTCAGTCCATTTCAAAAGTAGCAGAAAGTTGTTTAAGGGCAGTAATTCAAAATGTTTTATAAGTAAACATAATAGCTAAAGTTACTCCCCTTACGTTTATTCAAAATAATTTTTGACTTTACTAAAATTCAATCATTCTTATCTTCTGTTCTAAACACACAGACTTCTTAGTAATTATAAAATCTTATTGTTATGCCGTTTGATTGTCTAAGAGCTGAGCCAAAGGCTCTTTGAGCTCTAGGTTTGAGAAAAAAAAAACTGATTAAACAGGAAAGAAAAAAAAATCTGTTTGAACAACCTTTCTGTCTGGAAGAGATCTGAGTCAATGCCTATGTAAAGCATTGCTATTTCCGATATATCTGGCTCTCCGGGCGCATGGGCTAGAATGCATGGCCGAAGGCCGAGTATACCATTAATGTAACGGTCCCTTGAGGAACCGCGCATGGATTATCGACAGGACCGCGGGAGCTCCGCTCCGTGCAATGGGACCACTCACGCGTACCCTTGGACACACCCACGGGAGTTTTGTTTTGCTATTCATTTAGCCTAATCACTTCCTCTAATGGTCGTTTCCACCCGAGTGCCATGTTGAGGCAGAACAGCGTGCCCGGGTATTGTAATGCCTACATGCAAAGTTGGTTGACCAATGTTTTCCAACTATTGTTTTCACCTAATTCTCTACACAAGGCTATCTCCCCTTAGTTGGATACACAAGGCTATCTCCCCTTAGTGAAATACACAAGGCTATCTCCCCTTAGTTGGATACACAAGGCTATCTCCCCTTAGTTGGATACACAAGGCTATCTCCCCTTAGTGAAATACACAAGGCTATCTCCCCTTAGTGAAATACACAAGGCTATCTCCCCTTAGTTGGATACACAAGGCTATCTCCCCTTAGTTGGATACACAAGGCTATCTCCCCTTAGTTGGATACACAAGGCTATCTCCCCTTAGTGAAATACACAAGGCTATCTCCCCTTAGTTGGATACACAAGGCTATCTCCCCTTAGTGAAATACACAAGGCTATCTCCCCTTAGTGAAATACACAAGGCTATCTCCCCTTAGTGAAATACACAAGGCTATCTCCCCTTAGTGAAATACACAAGGCTATCTCCCCTTAGTTGGATACACAAGGCTATCTCCCCTTAGTGAAATACATTCCCATATACAAACAAAGTAACAAAATTAAATAAATAAATTACAAATTAATGGCAATATCTTCCATTCCGAAGATTACGGATGATTGGGATGCTTTCACTAAATTTTTTAGCCTGCATCCATCAAAAAATTTGCTACACTTGGTAAATGATAATTATATTTTAGTAACCTTTTAATCAACTAAATTGGTAGAAAAAAAAAAGCCTAGCAACGGAATTGAGATGCTACAGAAAGATCCAAGGTGTCACTTACAGAGAACGCATCACGAATGAAGAGATTAGAAACAGGATTCATACAGAAATTGGGTCGCACGATGTTCTGCTAACCAATGTCAAAAAAAACGTACACTCAATTTGGCCACATCACAAGGTCGCCAGGGCTCGCAAAGGCATTCCTTCAGGGAACAGTACCAGGAAGAAGAAGAGGAAGAGAAAGCGGTGGGAAGACATCAAAGGATGGACAGGTCCTGCAGTGAATAAAATTCTATCCAAGGTAAATACCCCACCCACGTAACATTGGTTTAACCCCCTTCCGTTGCTAGGATCCTCTTCTGGAGATCTGCTGTCAGCATCCAAGAGTCCCATGCATATAAGAATGTAACCGTGACCAGGGAGCGCATCATCGTCTGATTTTGGTGTCGTGGGCTATGCCTTTCCAGATTTATTTTTTGCAAGTGCTGCTGAGGCCTGCACATCTGGCCAGTAGCTCCGAGGTATTTAAAACTACTGACACTTTTCAACTCCAATACGGATTCCCTTTTTTAAAGCCCTCTTGGCTATTGGTCATATTTTATTTTTACCAATTTAGAAGTTGTTTTAACAACTGGACGGGTAAACTCTCGCTAATTGATAGCAACGTGCAAAATAATATTTAAAAAAATACAAATAAATTTCTAAAAAAAAAACACGAAGGCTCTAATATTTTTGAAATGTTTTTCAACATTTCAATTTTTACCATAAACATACGATATATTGAAACATAATCACATGGATCTGTAAGTAATATAGTGAACCCAATCATGTAACATAGTGAAACTAATCACATGGATCTGTTAAGTTATATGGTGTACATAATCATATCACATTCAGTGGCGTAGCTAGGGTGAGGGAGGGGTCTAAATTCGAAAGTATTTCTCATTAGGTACGATATTGTGGACCATGGGACACAACGGAGCAACAGAGAAGAGAAATAAAAATAAGGACGCTTTAGCTGTTATTAGTTTATCTCTAGATCTAGTTTCTTTTTGAAGATTAAACGTATTATTTTGTAATCCTTTCGTTGAGGTTATTTGGCTAAGTTATAACAATATTATTTCATGTCATGATGTCGAATGTCAAAATGCGGGAGCCCCTAAAAAGGTCAGCCCACCATGGCCCCTAATCCCTAGCTACGCCACTGATCACATAGTGAAACAAAACAAGATGGGTCTGTAATGTGGTGTACATAATCATATCACATAGTGAAACAAAACAAGATGGGTCTGTAATGTGGTGTACATAATCATATCACATAGTGAAACAAAACAAGATGGGTCTGTAATGTGGTGTACATAATCATATTACATAGTGAAACAAAATAAGATGGGTCTGTAATGAGGTGTGCATATTCATATCACATAGTGAAACAAAACAAGATGGGTCTGTAATGTGGTGTGCATAATCATATCACATAGTGAAACAAAATAAGATGGGTCTGTAATGAGGTGTACATAATCATATCACATAGTGAAACAAAACAAGATGGGTCTGTAATGTGCTGTACATAATCATATCACATAGTGAAACAAAACAAGATGGGTCTGTAATGTGTTGTACATAATCATATCACATAGTGAAACAAAACAAGATGGGTCTGTAATGTGTTGTACATAATCATATCACATAGTGAAACAAAACAAGATGGGTCTGTAATGTGTTGTACATAATCATATCACATAGTGAAACAAAATAAGATGGGTCTGTAATGTGGTGTACACAATCATATCACATAGTGAAACAAAATAAGATGGGTCTGTAATGTGGTGTACACAATCATATCACATAGTGAAACAAAATAAGATGGGTCTGTAATGTGGTGTACATAATCATATCACATAGTGAAACAAAACAAGATGGGTCTGTAATGTGCTGTACACAATCATATCACATAGTGAAACAAAACAAGATGGGTCTGTAATGTGCTGTACACAATCATATCACATAGTGAAACAAAACAAGATGGGTCTGTAATGTGGTGTACATAATCATATCACATAGTGAAACAAAACAAGATGGGTCTGTAATGTGGTGTACACAATCATATCACATAGTGAAACAAAACAAGATGGGTCTGTAATGTGGTGTACATAATCATATCACATAGTGAAACAAAATAAGATGGGTCTGTAATGTGGTGTACACAATCATATCACATAGTGAAACAAAACAAGATGTGTCTGTAATGTGGTGTACACAATCATATCACATAGTGAAACAAAACAAGATGTGTCTGTAATGTGGTGTACATAATCATATCACATAGTGAAACAAAACAAGATGGGTCTGTAATGTGCTGTACACAATCATATCACATAGTGAAACAAAACAAGATGGGTCTGTAATGTGGTGTACATAATCATATCACATAGTGAAACAAAACAAGATGGGTCTGTAATGTGGTGTACATAATCATATCACATAGTGAAACAAAACAAGATGGGTCTGTAATGTGGTGTACATAATCATATCACATAGTGAAACAAAACAAGATGGGTCTGTAATGTGCTGTACACAATCATATCACATAGTGAAACAAAACAATATGGGTCTGTAATGTGCTGTACACAATCATATCACATAGTGAAACAAAACAAGATGGGTCTGTAATGTGGTGTACATAATCATATCACATAGTGAAACAAAACAAGATGGGTCTGTAATGTGGTGTACATAATCATATCACATAGTGAAACAAAACAAGATGGGTCTGTAATGTGGTGTACATAATCATATCACATAGTGAAACTAAACAAGATGGGTCTGTAATGTGGTGTACATAATCATATCACATAGTGAAACTAAACAAGATGGGTCTGTAATGTGGTGTACACAATCATATCACATAGTGAAACAAAACAAGATGGGTCTGTAATGTGGTGTACATAATCATATCACATAGTGAAACAAAACAAGATGGGTCTGTAATGTGGTGTACATAATCATATCACATAGTGAAACAAAACAATATAGGTCTGTAATGTGGTGTACACAATCATATCACATAGTGAAACAAAACAAGATGGGTCTGTAATGTGCTGTACACAATCATATCACATAGTGAAACAAAACAAGATGGGTCTGTAATGTGGTGTACATAATCATATCACATAGTGAAACTAAACAAGATGGGTCTGTAATGTGGTGTACATAGTCATATCACATAGTGAAACAAAACAAGATGGGTCTGTAATGTGGTGTATATAATCATATCACATAGTGAAACAAAGCAAGATGGGTCTGTAATGTGGTTTACACAATCATATCACATAGTGAAACAAAACAAGATGGGTCTGTAATGTGGTGTACATAATCATATCACACAGTGAAACAAAATAAGATGTGTATGTAATGAGGTGTATATAATCATATCACATAGTGAAACTAAACAAGATGGGTCTGTAATGTGGTGTACATAATCATATCACATAGTGAAACAAAATAAGATGGGTCTGTAATGAGGTGTACACAATCACATCACATAGTGAAACAAAATAAGATGGATCTGAAGCAATATAGTGAACAAAACAAATGGGGAAAAAAACAAGATTTAAAAAAAAAACGTAGTGTACCGTTTGTTTAAAATATTTGTACAGCACATTGTATACCAACGACACAAAATTTGTCACGTTTATTAAACGCCAAACCTAAGCTTACAACACAATTACTATAGATTACTCAGCAAAGCTATATAGGCTAGGGCCGTGGGGGACTTCAATATGACCACTGGTTATAGAAGGTCTGAATACTGACCTGCAACGTCACAACCTGTGGGCAGTTCAAAACACTAGGTCATCGCCACATCACAGGTCTGTACGACGTGGCAACGAGCTATTGGTCTAAACTGCCCACGGGTTGTGACGTTGCCGGTCAGTGTTAAGGCCCTCTATAACGAATGGCCTCGACCCAAGCCAAAAGACTTGTGAGAAAATAAAAAAAAGCAAGCTGCTAGATAAGACAAGAGAGTTATGCACAAGAAGCAGAATTCTGGGCTGGCATAAATATGCGGGGATCGACTTGTTCCACTGAGGCCATAAGAAGATCCATGAAGATACGATAATTTCCAAAGCGTATTGATGCTTCGTTCAGAATGTCTTACAACCTTCCTATCAGTTCAGAGGATTTCTTCCATTAAATCTTCAAGCGAAGAATCTAAAATTGAGGCAAGTTATATTGATTCGCGAGCATCTCTCTGTTATCTGCAACTCCATTATGATCATTATAAGGCATGGCATGAACATGCTTCAGGTTCATCATTGGATGGCTGTATTTTTCAAAGCCGTTGTAAAGAATACATTTTCTAGGCACGATGTTCTCTGTAAAGCGTGGTGCCAGCATACTACAGCCATAGGGAGAAAGCGTCGGCACCATACGAGCCGTAGTGTCCCACTGCGTCTGAGAAAACGTGGCCCCCTCCAGCAGTTTCTGATTAAATCCTGTCGGCTCAGAATGTGTGTCAATGTGAGTGAAAAGGCGAAACCTGTTGGCGAAGCTGCAATTACAAATGGGGCAAACGTAATGACTTAGTTGTTCGTGAGTTCCTCGCCTTTGCTTAGTGGCAAACTCTTTCTGGCACACGGGGCACTGGAATGTGATCTTAGCGAGTTCAGCAGCGTGAACTAAGGCGTGTCTCCTTAAATCAGACTTGTACACGAAACCACGAGAACAGACATTACAAGTATGAAGCTGATCGAAAGTACGCTTTTTGGCAATGTCTTTGTTGAGGACCTTTTGATTAAACTGCAAACGAAAATCTTGCTGCTGGCTTCCAATCGTCACAGGCGTATACCCGTTCACGTGAACGCCTTTATGCATATGGAATGAGGTCAGCGGCTGGTTTGATTGGCTGGCTGCTCTAGTGGTATTATGTTTGCTAATCAATTCTGATGACTTGATATGTGAACATAAATGTTTCTTCATGTCACAAAGTCTTTCAAATTTCTTGTAGCAGTGAGGGCAGGAGAAAAGAAAAGGTTGTTGATGTTGCAATATTTCATCACTCGAGGTTGTTTTTTGGTGGGGTGTGTTTGGAAGAATCCTTCTATAACCATTAAACTGTATATAGGCTCCATAATTTGTGTTTTCCTTGGAGAGAGACATGTAGATGTCAGCATTCTTTTGCATAGGTGTGTCTTTTGATTGGTTGGGTTGTTTGGATGCTCTACGAGTGTCCTTATCATTGCAATGGCTTTCTTTATGATTTTCAAATCCATTTCGAGATATAAATATTTTCAAACATAATTCACACCTTAAAGACAGAACTGGCTTTCCTGGTAGCTTGATGTGTGAATTCAAATGTCGCTTCATGTGACTGAATGTTTTGAAACTCTTGTTGCAGTCAAGGCACTTGTACTGAGTTGCTTTATGGCAGTGTATACGTCGATGACGTTGTAGGCCTCGATCACTTGTGAATGATTTTCTTGATGGTCCATTATGAAATTTCATATGCTTCTTAATGTAATTGAGTGTTTCAAAACTCGTGTTGCAGTCAAGGCACTTGTACTGAGTTGTTCTTCGGCAGTGTATACGTCGATGATGCTGTAGGCCTCGATCACTTGTGAATGATTTTCTGCACTCGGTGCACTCGTGGGGCTCGTTTGGTATGTGTTTTTTAAATGCGTGCTTCCTGAAAGCAAAATTTGAAAGAAAATCTTCATTGCAAATACTGCAGTGAGTGAGTTGGCAGTCAGCCAGTTTGTGCCTTTGGAAAGCAAACTTGGTGTAAAACGTTTTGCCACACGATTCACACTGAAAGAACTTCTTTTGGAGGTGCGCTAACTGATGACACCTGAATCTCCTTTCCTGGAGAAAGATCTTGTGACATTTTCGACACGCGTAAGGATAGCTCTCTGCCAAAACGTGCCGGAGCAAATGAACCTTGAGATTATAGAGACATGTGAATGACCTGTTACACAGAGTGCATATGTTCCTCCTTTGGAGGTGGTACCCTAAGTGGTTTCTTAAACTGCGAAGCAGAAACACGGACTTGTTGCACAAAGTGCATGTGTATAGTTTCGTATACTTGGTCAAGTGAAACGTCAACCTATATTTTTTGTTAAACCTTTTGTTACAGTTCAGACATTGAAACATTCGAGCACGGTGAAGATCCGCGGAGCTCGAGCGCATAGTTTTATCTCTTCGCTGATGTTCCTGTCATTAGTTTCGTTTTCAGAAATGTAGGATTTAACACCACCGATGCCGTCAGACAACCTAGCGAATTCTTATTTCATGTAAGCAGGCGGGAATATGTTTATACAATATTATATTTATTCTAAATCGACCACTGGCGGACGATGGCTATGCCTGCTCTAGTGTGGAAAAATATGTGGGTCGCAGCTGAAGCTGCGTATCCACGGGAAATACTGCATTGCTCATTAATCTTCGGACTGGAAGACAAGCTTTATTATTATATTTTATTCTCTTAGTTCAAGTCTTTTCTTCTGGTATGATTGGATTTCTAAAAAAGAAAAAAAAAAGGTCATTAGGTTCAAATGATGCTAGATTGAGATCTAACTCTTGTTAGCTTGTCCAAAGCACAGGTTTATTTATTTGTAAAATGTTTAATTACAAAAACATCTTAACTTATCTTATGGGGAAAAAAGGATAGAACTGCAAAATCCATGTCATATATCTCAATACTCTAATGTTTAACTCCCTTTTGCAAAAACAAAATTAATTAATTAATTTGAGTGGTACATTTTTTTTGTAAGGATCCATGGTATGTCATGAAAATGAATAATTGTGCACAATTTCATCTTGATCAGAAATCTGTTAAGTGGGAGAAACAAACGTGAACAAAACGTGTACAAAATGTGTGCCAGACAGACAGACAGAATGTAAGCTTTGTAACAACATTGTAGGCAGCACTAGGCACTTACTGTCTGGGCCTTACATTTTAGACATGGAGATTGTATACTAGGAACGAGAAACTGGTGTAAAGATCTGGACTTAAGAGATGCAGACTTTATGAATCTGAAAAATTAAACATCAAATAAATACTCTTCAAATTATAGTTTCCTATACAAAAGCCGTGTAGTTCTCATCACACGGAATGCCTGAGACATGCGTTGATCTTGGGATGTCAGAGCAGAGGCGGACTGGCTAGTTGGGAATTCAGACACATACCCGATTGGCCGGTGAGGCCGCCGAATTGACCACTAAGAATTATTGATTTTAAAAAAGGTGATCTGTTCACTTGGCACAAGGGATTCAACAACTGTTATTGAATCTTCTGGTTCACGAAGGAACATTCGCAACGCCATTTTTGTGGCATGTTGCGTCTCGAGAGACGGTCTTTTTCCTTTTCAACTTTTCATGTGACCAAAGAAGCCAATCCTGGATGCGGTCACAGTTTGGGCATCTGTAATCATCAGGCGCTGTGGCACTTTCACACTTCTATTTGTTTCTGGTGTATACGCCATCTGCAATTCAGTGGTAAATCGCTTGGCTTCCGAACCGAGGGTTCCGAATCCTGGTTAAGACTGAGATTTTGAATTTTGGGATTTTAGGGCGCCTCTGAGTCCGCCCAGCTCTAATGGGTACCTGACATTAGTTAGGTAAAAGTAAAGGTGGTTGGTCGTTTTACTGGCCTCATGACGCTCTCATTAACCATAGGCCACAGAAACAGATGATCTTTACATCATCTGCCTCATAGAGCGTAAAGTCTGAATGGGAAACTTTACTTTAAAATCTCCGATCAAGCAGAAATTTTGCCCAATTATTTCTTTTACCTGACAACAGAAGGATCAATTTTTTAAAAGTACTAAAATTAGTTGATTAACTATTGGTAATTAATTATTTTGTATTGGTATCTCGAACAAGGTAAAAAAAAATTCAACTTATTGAAGTAGTGGTATAAGTTGAATTAGTTCCCTTTATATGTTGCAGCTCTAAATGGAAACAAAAAATATATAACTATACTAGTTTCTAGTCACAAGTACCTCAATAACAGAGTGGCTAGGACGTAGGGTCCGAGGTGGCCTGAGCCACAAGTTCAAACTCATGACTTTCAACCTTTTTTTTTTTTTATGTTTTTAAAAACGGTAAAATACATCCAGATATCACTTTCTTTACCCCCCCCCCTTCCTCCTCCATTTTCCAAACTTGTCCAGACAGGTGATAGGATCGTACCGTACTGAGACAGCTAAAAGAATGAAATAGCGCTAAAAAAAATGGTACAAAGATTATTAATCACACAGATGATAAGAAATAATGTTTTGCAACAATAATGAAGAGTTGACAACGTACCCGAGTCGGGCTTCATTGCTGGTCTAGATCTATTACAAATTGAATTGCATGGCTGATCCAGACATTTACACTTCGTATAAGCTTTGTTGCTTTTTTTTTTAAGTATTTTTTTTCTTGTGTAATCATCGGCTTGGCTTATTTAGTTAGTGCTTACGCTGCAATGTACGTAAGTAGCTTGTGAAAGAAATGTGTAGGCTTCAGAAGAAATGGTGACAATAAATTTAAAGCCTCTTTCGCCTCCGACAGAATTCCTTCATGAGATTAATTTCCAACGAGATTTAATAGGTGCAAATAGGGCTGCCTGGTCGTGCGGTTTGCGCGCTGGACTGTCATTTGGATTTATCGATGGTCCCGCGTTCAAACCCTGCCCGCTACCATCCCCCGTCGTCCTGCGGGAGGTTTGGACTAGGAAGTAAACCATCTTCAACTCTAAAGAAACATCCGAAACATGTAAAACATGTAAATCATGTAAAACATTTTACAAAAGCAACAAAAATTTACGTTTATCTGCAACATCATGAATTTTCTCCAATCGGATGATTGTTGATTTTTTGTGTGTCAATATAGACCCCCCCCCCTTTTTAAACTAGCATCGTGTTTTCATTATTTCTAGATCTATGAGGTTCTGTTTTCATTCTAGGTCTGGGCACAGGCTTTTGGAAAAAACTAACTTAGGTTTGAGCGATGTCCAGACTAGTAGCTGAGACTATTTTTAATGTTTTCAGTTTCTATGCGCAGTCTTGCATTGACAATCTTTGTTGAGGTCGTAGCTTGTGGGGGCGTATATTTCAATTAAAACATGTTCTCAAAACCTAAATCAGATGAAATTAAGTACCAAAAAGCTACTAATCATTGATCATATATTGGTGTGTTGCGCCAGCAGGCAGCAGTCGTGTTTTTTCGTCTCTTGTTTTGGATGATTTTGTGTTGCTATTTACTAAAGCTTAGTGATCTTTCTTATACCATTAGATTTGTGTAGATTTCGTCTATAGATTGGTGTATTTAGTTCGATAGATTTAAGTCACGTTAATTAAAATTTAATTAGTTTTTGTATTCATTTACTATCCTTTAGTTTAACAAGCATCTAGATAAACAGTGACAGAGTGATACTCATAGCCCGAGGGATTGATGTGCTTGGTAAAACCGTGTGCCGTGGCCACTACATAGCAGTCGCGACGCAAACCTGTGTGTCATCCTTGCTAGTGTGTCAAGTCGTCGTACTGGAGTCATGGACGCAAATCTACTACGTCGCTTAGGACGCACATGTGTGTTACTCAAATCACGACTAGACAGCGAGGTTTTCCGAAATATTCGTCGACTTGGCATCGGGAGTAAACTGCCGACAGTTCGTGGGTCTAGGGCTGGGCGTCTAACACGCCTATGGTATAATCCATCGCAATTCAACTCAACAGATGCATGTCACACAGTTTCCAGGACTCTCAACTGTGTTGTTAACCCCACCCCCACCCCTGTCCTTTCTTCTACGACAGAGTTCAGCAGTTCCCTACAAAACTATTTTGTCAACCACCCCACCCCTACTACTCCTCACGCGACAGTGGTCATATGTCCCCATCAAAAACCTATAATTCGTGATATTACTCCTCCGGTGTCTTCAACATGTGCTACACCTCTGGTGACTATATCCTCCAGTCTTCTTAAAATAATGCACCTCAACGCCCAGTCATGCAGTAACAAAGCTCTTGAGCTTGCAGACACCATCACTGATGATAGCTACGACATCGTTTTCCTTAGTGAGACATGGTTTAAAGAAGTTGGTGATGAGCCAAGAACCATTGAGCTAACGCCACCAGGCTTTATTTTAAAGAGTCTACCTCGAAAAACAGGCAGCGGAGGAGGTTTAGCAATACTGTACAGAGACAGTCTAGCCAAATATGTAACAATAAGACCTGACAGCTCACCGTACACCACCTTTGAGATGTGCGAGTTACGCCTCTCCCACCACAGCAGAACACTGACTTTTATTTTCTTGTACCGCCCACCACCAAGCAAGAGAAATAAATTGACAACAAAAGTTTTCATCGAAGAATTTCAAGACCTCCTTGACAGTCACATTGCAACAAAAGATCTATTTGTCATAGGCGATGTGAACTTGCATTTTGACAGTGAAAATGAGACATACGCGGTGTCGCTAAAAAATGCGCTAAAGGATCGCAACTTAGACCAACTGATAAATGTTCCGACACATGTCAAAGGCCATACTCTTGACTGGATAGTTACAAATGCAAGTGAGCTTATAGCCAAACTCAGTATTTTAGACCGTGGCTTGTCAGATCATTTTCTCGTAAACTTTGAAATGCGCCTATCAAAAGCAAAAAGGCCAAAGAAAAACGTGACTTCCCGTAAACTTAAAGCCATAGACATTGCCTCCTTTAAAATGGACGTGACCTCTTTGCTGTTGCAACAGAGCAACACAGACGTTCTCAGCAATTACAGTTTTTGCTTGAAAAAGTTACTGGACAGCCATGCACCTCTTGTCACTCGTACAGTCTCAGTTAGGCCATCTGCACCCTGGATGACGGAAGACATAAAGACTGCCAAACTTATTCGCCGACGTGCCGAACGTACATTCCAAAAGACAGGTGTGACGATACATCGACAAATATATATCCTAGAAAAAAACAAGGTTAACCGTATGATAAGAGACGCAAAAGCTAGTCATATTCGACAAAAAATTGAAACTTCTAATTCTTCAAAGGAGCTATTTAGGATCACCGCTGAAATGTTAGGGGGAGCAAATAACGAACGTTTGCCGTCATCTATCCCAGTATCTGAACTTCCTGATTCCTTCAATAGATTCTTCATTGGGAAGATTGAGCAGATCAGAAATGACATGCCATCCCTCTCATCACAGCTTGACCACTCTCCAATCTTTCAAAATTCTCCTTTTTGCGAGTTTCAGCTTGTATCTGAAGATTATGTCAAAAGTACTATTTTAAAGATGCCAAATAAGTCATGTGACCTTGATCCCATTCCAACTTCCTTGCTCCTTGAATGTTTAGATGAGATTGTACCCACAATTACTAACATTGTGAACTCTTCACTGACTTCAGGCATTGTACCACAGCAATTTAAGCATGCACTTGTCAGGCCCTTATTAAAAAAATCCAGTCTTGACCCGGAATGTCTAAAAAACTATCGCCCAGTATCAAATCTTCCCTTCCTGTCAAAGCTTCTGGAGCGCATCGTGTTAGCGCAAATTCTTTCTCATCTTGAACAGTACTGTCTCTTGGAAGAATTTCAATCTGCATATAGGAAGTGCCGAAGCACAGAGACAGCAGTGGTCAGAGTACTAAACGACTTACTTCACAATTCCGACATAGGCCACATCTCAATTCTTTCAATGCTGGACTTGTCCGCAGCCTTTGATACGCTAGACCACGAAATTATGATGGCCAGGTTCTCTGCCACTTTTGGTTTAACAGGAATCGTCCTAAAATGGCTTGGATCCTACCTGACTGAACGCACCGAAAGTGTCGTTGTTAACGGAACAGAATCAACAAGCTTACTCTTGAAGTACGGAGTACCCCAGGGATCAGTTCTAGGCCCTGTACTGTTCACTATGTATACATATCCACTCAGCGGTGTCATACGGCCAACCGGCATCCTATACCATTTCTTTGCCGATGACTCACAGTTATACGATTCCTCAGTACCATCAGAGGTGTCGCATCTGGCAGAGAAAATCAGTAGTACCGTTGCAAGGGTGAGCAATTGGATGGTTGAAAATAAGCTCAAGATGAACGAAGATAAGACAGAAATAATTAAGATTGGCACTCGTAACAACGTCTCGAAAGTTGAAAGCACAGATTCTCTTTTTATTACGAACTGCCAGCTTCCTTATGTCCATGTAGTGCGGAATCTTGGAGTTTTCTTTGACTCAACACTATCTTTCGACCCACACATAAGTCAGCTCTGCAAGGGTCTTTATCTGCAGCTGCGTAGATTAGGCCAGATCCGACCATATTTAACAACGGAGTCAACAAAAACGCTAGCTGTGGCATTCATACTCTCCCGCCTTGACTACTGTAACGCCGTGCTAGCAGGTATACCTGATGACAAAATAGCCAAACTGCAACGCATACAGAATAACGCCGCACGAATAGTACTTAGAAAAACAAGACAAGATTCTGCTTCTACGCTCTTGCGCATGCTCCATTGGCTTCCCGTGAAAGCGAGAATCGATTACAAGGTCGCCACACTTTGTCATCAGTGTATATATAACAATGAGATGCCCCTGTACCTTAGAGAACTGATTACTCCATATGTCCCCCAGAGAGCCCTACGCTCAATGGACTCAACGCTTTTAGTGGTGCCACGTTTCTCCCTCAAAAGCTACGGTCTGCGGGCTTTTTCCGTGCACGGACCAAAGGTTTGGAACTCACTCCCCATTGATCTCAGACAGACAACATGCTATACCACTTTTAAGAAGAACATTAAGACCTACTTGTTTAAAACTTTTTTAGATTAGTTTTTGATTGCCATTGTCGTGTTTGTGTTTGTAATGTTATTACAGCGCCTTGAGCCTACATTTTGTTTGTTAACAGCGCTTTATAAATAAAATTATTATTATTATTATTATTATTGACTCTTGTATTAAAATGCGCCATATAGACTTAAAACAATTTTTAAAAAAAAATGATACCGATCAAAAACATAGATCTTTTTAAAAGACTAGATGATATTGATTTTCTTAATTATACTTGGATCTAGATCATCTAGAATACATATAGATCTAGACTGCTGGTCTCGGTCTAGTCATCTGGAACTTACATTATCATATATTTTACAGACATTACTTTAAAAAAAAAACGATTTTTACATCCTACGCATTTCATGTGTGTATCTAGTGATGCGTGTTAATCAATGACTTACACTCTACTAAATCGTTAGTGTTCCTGGCTGATTCAGTCATGAGTCAGGCAATCCATTCCATTCTCTAATTAATCATTAATGGTACTAGATCTACTAGTGACTAAAGAAGAAGGAGCACTTGTATTACTTGTTCAAATTAGTTCTAGCGTATGGAATAAGAATTAAAAGATCAAAGTCTGAAACTAAATTACTTAGAATAGATCTATGTTTCTAGATTGCATTTATTTTAGATCTAGATCTATTTACCTCCTGTATGTTATCAAGCTTTGAAAGTTTTTAAATTTTTTTAACTTCAACGGTGAACCGGAAGTTCATTACTGTGTGAGAAACAAAAAGTAAACGGGAAAAAATTTTTCGAATGAATACCTTGGAAATGAAGTGTACCCTTATTTATGTCAATGGGTGTACGTGTACCGTGTGCCCTATTTAAAAAAAAAAAAGAGTTAGCTTATATATTTAGTTCATTGAACAAGGAAAATTTCAAAAAATGCTTTAAAAAATGACATTTCCTCTTTTATACACCTGTTCAACCTTATTGCTTATGCCGAACAAAACAAGTATAATTTTTTTAAATTAACAAATAGTGGATTAACTATTGGTTATTATGGGTATTGGTATCGAACAAGGGAAAGAAATTGTGCTAGACAAATGGTGGTATAAGTTTCATTAGTCCCTTTGGGGAGGCTTGAGGCCTTTAACCCCTCGAGTTGGAATTCAACATTTATAAATGTATTTAAAAAGCAATCAAGGTAACGTTTAACCTTTAACCCTTTTTCCCAACTGGTCCAGACAAGGATAGGATCACAGCGCCTTAAGAACGCAAATAATATGCAATTGCGCTAAGTAAAAACAATTAACAAACATATGTATTATTAATAATATATTTATAAGCTTTTTGTTGTTGTTTCTAAAAGTATTTCACATATTTTTATTTACAATTCCTCTATTCAACTTGCTACTTCTTCGTCTTCATTATGCCCTGTGGTCAGAAGTTTCGAGTTGCTGGACATTACCACCTCACGAGTCAGATGTGGCACTGACAAGTAGAAGGATGGCCCTGTGTTTATGAAACACGTCCACTCTCAAAAGAATATGGACTATAATTGAAAAGGGCAGCAGACGACACGCGATCACCTGGACCGGGCAACGTGCACGAACAGCCTGCAGACACTGGACACTGTTTGGGACTATGTTGAATGGATCGCGTTAGTAAGAACTTTGGCAAGTGATTAGACATTGTTTGGTACACATTGCTGTTTGGTAAGTGGCTACAGTTTGCAATTTGGGAGTGCTACACATTGCTGTTTTGTGATGGGCTAAGCATTTTCTGTTCGGCATTGGTCACGCATAGTTGTTTGGTAAATGGCTACAAACTGCTGTTTGGAAAGTGAGCACACCTTATTATTTGATAAGTGGCTACACATTGCTGTTTGGTAAGTGGCTACAGTTTGCAATTTGGGAATGCTACATCTTGCTGTTTTATGATGGGCTAAGCATTTTCTGTTCGGCATTGGCCACGCATAGTTGTTTGGTAAATGGCTTCAAACTGCTGTTTGGAAAGTGATCACACCTTACTGTTTGGTAAGTGGTTACACATAGTTGTTTGGTAAATGGCTACAAAAGGTTTTTTTTTTTTGGTAAGTGGCTATATATTGTTGTTTGATAAGTGACTACACATTTTCTGTTTGAAATGGGCACGAATCGCAATTTTGGTAAATGGCTGTAAACGGTTGTTTGGTAAGTGGCTACACATTGCTTTTAATAGTGGCTACACATTTTATGTTTGAAAGGGGGCAGCAATATTGTTTGGTGAGTACACATGGCTGTTTTGTAAGAGACTGAACATTGTGGTTTGGTAAGCAGCTACACTTTGCTGTTTGTTAACTGGCTAGACATTACAAGTTTGCAGGTAGTAAAACATTTATTGGTTAGCATGGGCACGCAATTGTTTTGGTAAGTAACAACATATTGTTATTTTTGTAAGTGGTTACACATTGCTGTTTGGTAAGCGATTACACAATATCGTTTACATTTTCTGTTTAGGGGCACGAAAGCACACATTGCTGTTTGGTAGGTTGCTTATACATCGATGTTTAGTAACAGGGGCTACATTACTGTTTGTCGGGTGGCAAAATATTTACTGTTTGGTAGGGGCATGCATTGATCGTTGATAAGTGATTGCAAATTGCTGTTTGGTAAGTGGCTACAAACTGATGTTTGGTAAGTGGCAACATCTGGATGTTTGGTAAGTGATAACAGAAAGAAAAGCCCTTGCCAATTACAGGTGCAGGCGACCAAAATAAAACTTAAAAAGACCCCCGGAAAATAAGTAACATTAAAAATAAGAACCTGGAAGATACGCCGAAACATTCAAATTTTTCAGTCAAAATTAACTGATTCCGTGGGAAGGCAATGAAACAGAAAAGGAAAGGGACTTCACGAAGAATTAAGAGTAATAGGAATTATTTGATACCGAAAGTGGGTCCGTAGGACGCCCTGGACTATATTTGTAGAAATAATTTATCTTTGTTTTACTTAAAGTATTAAATAATAAATTAATATGTTCATGTTGTTTTTTGTAAGAGCTTACAGTGGAAAAGTGTGTTTTTATTATACATTTATTCTGTGGATAATTATAGTTAGACTATTTAAATGATTAGTAATAAGTTTTCACTTGTTTACTCTTGCACCTGTACATACTGCATCTATATACAAATAATGAGAAACTGCCAAAATATAAGGAAATATTTCTTTTTCCTAGAAACAATAACAATGGCCGGCATTTGTTTTCCTCACGTAGGCGGTTGTAATCCTCGGCGTGGCCCTGTACATACATACGATATATTAACCTATTAGCACTTGTTTAAATGGATGTAGAATATAAATATATTTTTTCCTCATGTTGATAGTGTAAATTGGTAGTATACGTTAGTCAAAGAACGAGCTAAATGGCCCGCTCCAACCTCCCGTCGTCCTGCGGGAGGTTTGGACTAGGATGTAAATTATCGAAAACTCTGAAGGAACATCCGTAACAATGTTCAGCATTTTACAAACGTTTTAACGTGTGTTAAGGTGGCGATCCTAACTTTGCCTTCTTTTCAATCCAACAAAAGGCTTTTCATTGTCTCAATGGACTCATTCACCGAAACGAACGGTCACGTGATAATATTGATAAAACAACGGGAAAAAACTGTCACGTGATAACCATAATTGATTAAAATTAGATTGTAATTTGTATAGAAGAGACAACGAGAATCATGTGGCTCAATGTTGTTTGTTTACGATTGGTGAATGAGGTCCATTGTGTGAAAGGCGATAGCAACGTCTTCTATTCTCAATATTAAGCATGAGTACAGTGTTTCAAATGACTTCGCAAACTCATTAATGACCTACATATTTTTCCACATCTCTTGCAGACACAATGGTTGTCCGCCAGGGGTCAATTTACATTTTATTTGCGTTTTCTGCGCCTGTCTTCTACAAGCGCTTTTCTCTGGACATACGTGTTCCACGCCTTCCCGAGAGCTCTCAGTATCTTTCAGAGACTTTTTTTTGCTGCCATCGATATTCCACTAAGCTAGTGAAGGCGAAATGTCGCCCGAGTTAATCTTTATGGTGCTTACGGGTCAAAAAAACATCGCCTTTGACATGCGATCATCCTTTAATCTATGACAAGTAAAAAAAAAACAACAACAACATAGCTAGAACACAAAGTATAAAAGAATTTCAATAACCTCACTACTTAACTCTTTCTCTCCTAACTGACGATACCAACGTTTGTTCCACTCGAATGTGGTAAATAATTACGGAGAGAAAGAGTTAAGTTGATGAAGCTATCAGAGAGACAGGGTTCTACCATTGTAACTCTAATAGCAAACAATAAGTTGTATGTCTTACCTGAGTAACTTAATAATCCATTTTTAACAGTAAAATATAAATTAAAACTTTTTATTTTGGTGTCAAAGAAAAGATTAATAAAGAAAATGATTAAGATTATTGGAAGTTTGAATAAGCAGAGGTGACAATCCATGGATAAGCCAAGTGATCTTGAATTAGTATAGGTCTCGTGAGCCAATGAAAGCTGGGTAATCAATTCTAAAATCTAATAGGCTTATATATCATTAAGCAAACAAAATTTCACCTGAAAATAACTATAAAATATGAAAACAAAACAAGAAAAATCTTATATTATTTCAAAGGTTTAATTTTTAACAATAATACTATTAACATTTTGGAACATAAAATTCAGTAATACAGTAAACACTGTCATATTATATAGTGAAACAAAACAAGGTGAATCTGCAATCAATATAGTGAGCATATTGATATCACATCGTGAAAAAAAGGGGAGATCCGTAATTTATGTAGCCTACACGAAAGAAAATTTAATTTAAAAAGCGAAAAGAAAGTAGCCAAAATAATGTGTCTTTTTAATATTCTCTTAATGACAAAATTTATTTTTAAAACACACACACACACACACAATTTGGAAATAAAACAAAATATGTAATTTAGATCTGAAACAAATCCCATTTTTAACCCATATAATGACCCTAATATCTGTGAATAACAATACGGACTACTACAGAGTACTCAACAATGCAACATAGGCCTATAAATGGAATGCCCAGAACACTTAGGCCTATAAATGGAATGGTCAGAACACACAGGCCTATGAATGGAATGGCCAGAACATACATGTCTATACATGGAATGCCCAAAACATACAGCCCTATAAATGGAATGCCCAGAACACACAGCCCTATAAATGGAATGTCCAGAACACACAGGCCTATAAATGGAATAGTCAGAATACACAGGCTTTTGTATGGAATGCCCATAACACACAGGCTTGTAAATGGAATGGTTTATAAATGGAATGCCCAGAACACACAGGCCTATGAATGGGATGCCCAGAACACACAGGCCTATGAATGGGATGCCCAGAACACACAGGCCTATGAATGGAACATGGTGACGCATTAAACTAAAAGAAGAGTTAAGAACAATTAGAGAAACTGGCAAGAGAATGTAGTGAGCAATATGTTTTACTAAGACCCTTTGTTTTATGTTTTTTTAAAAACAAAATATCCTATGATATTTATAACTCTTGTTGGTGCTTCAATAAGAATGCTGGACTATAAATCTCACAGCATTCTATTCTCAAAGAGTTTCTACTCCTTCCATTGGACTTTCCAGATTAAAATCTAGAATTGAGGCAGGGTAAATTGATTTGAGAAGCTCTCTCTGTTACATTTAAGTCCATTGTGATAATTATACGGCATGGCATGATCATACATCATGGGGATCATGGGAAGGATTCTTTTTTCCATGCCGTTGTAAAGACAGTGTTCGAATACATGTGCCGTAATTTTCTCTGTAAAGCATGGCGCCTGCATGGTGTGGACTCTCTCAGGGCCATGTTGTAGTCCGTGCAAATTGTGGACTCTCTCAGGGCCATGTTGTAGTCCCTGTAAATAGTGGACTCTGTCAGGGCCATGTTGTGGTCCCTGCATATTGTGGGCCCTGTCAGGGCCATGTAGTAGTCCCTGCAAATTGTGGACTCTGTCAGGGCCGTAAGATGAACAATCAGGCATCACATGAGCCTTTGCGTCCCAGTGCAACGGGGGAAACGTGGTTTCCTCTATCAGCTTCTGGTTCAGTCTTGTCAGATCTGAACGCCTGTCAATGCAATTGTTGAGCGAGGAGCTGGTAGCGAAATTCTCATTACCCAAGCGGAAAATGTAATAATTCTGTCCATGATTATGCCACTCATTCGCGCCATGAAGTAGCAGGTGTCTCTTTAAATCAGACTCAGCTAGGAAAGACTGGAGGCAAATTTGGCAATAATAAAACTGAGCCTTATGATTTTTAGAAGTTACGCGCATGGCGCTCATGTTCATAGTCTGTCTACCCCTATGGGAACGAAAAGCTTGCTGATGGATTTGTATTTGTTTAGGTGGATATTCGTTAAGGTGAACACCTTTATGTATATTGAATGAGGTCATTGACTGATTTGATTCTCTGGCTGCTCTCAGGGTATTATACTTGCTCATCATTTCTGATGACTTCATCTGTGAATGTAAATGTTTCGTCATGTCGGAGTGTCTTTCCAATTTCTTGTTACAAAACTGAGGGCACGCGCCAGAAAATCGCTGTTGACACTGAAAGACCACATCGCTTAAGAATTTTCGGCTTCCTGTCAAATTATGGGATTCTATTGGAATGTCTGTATTATCTTTCGGCTGACTAGAAGTACCGTAATTATTGTTTTTCTTAGGCTGAGACCGGTAAGATTGATAATTATTCGAGTTCAAACGGTTTTGTATTTTGAATGGGCCTATCGACTGGCTTGATTGGTTGGTGGGTCCTTGAGTACCCTTATATTTGCAAAAAAAAACTTTATGTACATGCAGGTGAGCATGAGATCTAAAAGTATCAAAACAAAATTCACATTTTAAAAGCGGAACTGATGGATTGATATGTGAATTCATATGTTGTTTCATATAATAAGGAGAGTTCAAATTCTTGTTGCAGTCGAGACACTTGTACACGTGGCAGTGAAGACGCTGGTGCAACTGCAGTCTTTTATTGTGCGCAAATGATCTTTGGCAACCCGTACAAATGTGATGATCCTTACTTTTGATATGACAAACTAGATGCTTATGCAATCCACTACGAGATCTAAATATTTTATAACATAATTCACATCTTAAAGACAGGACTTGTTTTTCTGATGGCTTAATATGTACATTCATATGTTGCTTCATGTATTTGAGTGTTTTAAAATTCTTGTTGCAGTCAAGGCACGTGTACTGCGCTTTGTGGCAGTAAGTCAGTTTGTGCCTTTGGAATCTAAACTTGGAGTAAAAATTCTTACCACACGATTCACACTGATAGAACTTCTTTTGAAGGTGCGCCAACTGGTGACAGTGAAGACGATGCAACTGCAGTCTTTTATAAAGCGCGAATGATCTTTGGCAACCGGTACAAATGTGATGCTGCTTACTTTTGATATGACAAACTAGATGCTTATGCAATCCACTACGAGATCTAAGTATTTTAAAACATAATTCACATCTTAAAGACAGAACTTGTTTTTCTGATGGCTTAATATGTACTTTCATATGTTGCTTCGTGTATTTGAGTGTTTTAAAATTCTTGTTACAGTCAAGGCACATGTACTGCGCTTTGTGGCAGTAAGCCAGTTTGTGCCTTTGATATGCAAACTTGGAGTAAAACTTATTACCATACGAATCACAATAGTAGAACTTCTTATGGAGATGCGCCAACTGGTGGCATCTGAATGTCCTTTCCAGGAGGAAGATCCTGTTGCATACACGACATGTGTAGGGGCAACTCTCTGCCAGAACGTGCCGTAACAAATGAACCTTGAGTAAAGAGATCTTTATGAAAGACTTATTACATAAAGTGCATAAGTTCCCCTTTTGGAAGTGGCACCATAAATGAACTCTCAAACTCTCCAGTACAGACATCGACTTGTTACACAGAGTACACGTGTATACCAGCAGATACTTTTTCAAGTGAACAGTCAGAGAATGTCTTCTCCTGAACCTTCTGTTACAATGCACACATTGAAACTGTTGACGTGACTGAAGATCCATGGAACTCAAGCTCAGACTAACACCATTGAAAGAATCCAGTCTTTGATTTGTCTGACTTTCTTTACAGCTTTAAAAATGTATGATGACTTGGTACTACTCCTGATCCTATCAGAAAACAAATGGAATTCTTAGTTCCGTTAAGCAGACACATGTATCTGTATAGAACACCATGTTTTATTCTCCAAGTCTTTTCTCTGCCATGATAAGATATCTGAAAAAAGACTAGTATAATGTTAGTACCTTACACCGTTGTAATGTCATTCTGGATAGTCAAACCAATCGTGTGTGTTGGCGTACCTAAAATATTTCATTACAACCACGTCTATAACTTTAAGCTCCAGTAAAACTAACCAAACTTTCTCACTTAACGTATACTGTCACTAGCAGTACACACAATCGTTTATCTTACCCCTTTTGCAATGTAGCGAAATGATAATAAATCTAAATTTATCTCTTTAATGCTATTAGGATTATGTTGTTTGTTTGTTTGTTTTTGTCAGTGTTACAAAGTACCATTATTAGCGCTCTCTCTCTTTCTCTCTCTATCATTCATGCGGATTGATACGACAGTTTAAGTGATTTCTTTGTAAATGAATCAGTGAGTCAGTGGTCAGTGGCGGGTGGTGCGAGCCGCACGTGGCATCAAGTGGTGGGGGCATCCAAACGAGGACCAAATTTCTCAGTAAAACTACACACTGGAACTACATAAATTAAAACAAACGCATTTATTTGTGTTGGTAGTTTGTTGTCCTATATTCTTTCTTAAATTAAATTAAATGTAGGCTGTAGACAAGCTTGAATCAAATGTTACCAGATTTGTTTAAATCTCTGAAGGCAACGCACTATTAAAACTTTTTCAAAGCCATATAGGATGTTACTTCATGGTTCAATGCACTGGTTATGGACAAGTTTATAAAGTTGTTGTTTTTTTAATTACTAATTAGTAATAGTCCAATCTCTTTTGTGGATCAGTGGGGGTATCTGGCAAAAGGATTTCCAACCGCTCAGCAAACACAACCCTGCTAGAGGCGGATTCGAATTCAAGCCCCCTTGTAAGGTGGCCAAGCCGTAGCCAAGGGGTTTTAGCCTCTCTGCCACACATCACTTGCTTGGAGGGAACTTGAAGTTTGTCTGTGACTAGGCAACAATAATGACAGCAAGGTTCAAGATTTAAATAAGCAAGAGGGGAAAATGTGGAGACATTATCTGTAGAGAATATTGGACATCGTGCGTTTTCCCTTAAAGCAGAATGTGGCACTCCGTGGGCATCACGAACTAGTTGAAGAAGAATTGGCAGTACAAAATCAAAGAAACAAAAACAAATCATACAGAAAGTTTAAAAAGCAAATATTTCTCGATTATTTTCCACAGAACACCTAAAATCTGGATCAAAATGTGTACGGTACATTGTCTTGCAGAGTGTCAAAGACGTTTACTGGCCACAAGAAAAAATTGCCTGGCCAAAAAAGATGAAGTCAGAGTTTCTATCAACACAAAAGAAAGTGGCACTTATGAAAGACCTTCCTTGGAAAGTATTGTTCATTAACAAATAACCCCATAAGAACAACGTCATGATAAATATGAATTTCCTGGCGACCGCTAGTTGTGAAAAAAAAAACACCAAAAAAAAAACACAAGCTCTATGAAACCTTTGTGTTTTATTTTCGGTATTTCCCCAAAAGGGCCAGAGTCTATATAGAAAGCATTAATAGGAATAGTTCACAAATTTCGTTTTTTTTTTAAGTGGTAAGTGTATGGTATGTCCGGTGTGCCTCAGTATCTTGCAATTTAGAGCAGAAAGAAATAATCTGTCTAAATAGGAATTGTGTATAATCATGTTGGGGTATACAACTGAAGTTGACTATGAACCAGTATTGCAGATGTGTTTAGATGTTTATGTTTTATTAATCTTTGTAATTGCTTTGACTACTTGCTGTTGTGTTGTATGTATAAAATTTAAACGTGGGGTGAATGTCGTGAATTGGCTTGTTTGGATCGTCGCCCCCTTAGTGTTTGTTTACATTTGTTAGCCTGTGTACTGACCGCATTTCGTATTTCGTGTTGTGATTTCTACTATGTGTGTAGATGTTTGGCATTCAGTGAAATAAAGCTTTGAATGTAACATGGTTTGTTATTATTAAGTACAACACACAACAAATCACACTTTGAAAAAAAATAAAATTATCTGCTATTGCAAAAGTGGGTGTCACCCGGTGTGGACCGCACCCCATCTTTTCAAGTGATGCCACTGCTTGGGTTTAAGTCTAGAAAACATTTCTAATCTAGGTATCTCTAGTGTAGATTTTGATCTATTTAGATAATTAGTAATAGTAATTAAATGTACATCCAACTATAGATCTTGCAAGCAGTAGGCCTAGATGCCTAGATCTAACTTTAACTTCTAAGAGTAGGCCTAAGTCTAGATCTAATTATCTATGCTTGCAAAAGTCGGTCTAATATTAGTGTTTATAATTTATATCGTATCTAGATTGAATAGATCTATATAGATCCTAGATAGAAATTCTAGAGTACGTAGATATGGAATTCTAGACATAGCTTTTTTTAATTAATCTAGATATCATTAGTAGATGAAGTTCAGACCATTAATAATTAAGAATTCTAGATCTACTTGATCTAGGCCAACTAGATCTAGATATATATCTATATCTGTAATCTAGGACTAGATCAGTACTAGATCTGTAGGCCTAGTGTAATCATATTGATATTAATGATAATAATAATTAATGTCTAGATCTATATATTTAATATTAGATTAGTATAGGCCTCTATATGCCTAGAGTGCCCTAGAGTCTATATATCATGACATAATTCATATCTAGATCTAATTATTAGACTGTAGAGATCTATTACTATTACTTACTAGATCTATAATTGAGTATTATTATTAGATCTAGATCTAGTTATTCTAGTAGTATTACTAGTAATATTAATAGTAATAGTAGCCGCAGAATCAGACAGTCAGACTATTAATACTACTACTAGATCTAGATCTACTAATTTTTTAATCTAGATCTAGTACTATAATTTATGTATAATAACTATATTACTATTAGCATTAGACTTAGACTAAATTATGATATATACTATATAGACTATGACTATAGTAATAGTTCTCTATAGACATATAGAGAGTTGATAGAGTCTAGATCTAGATCTATAAAATAGATCTATCTAGATCTATAAAATAGATCTAGAATCTAAATCTAGTCTTTTACATTGAAAATGTCGATCTATATATAAAGTAAACATAGAACTAGATCTATATCTACAAACGTCTGTAATAGTCTATAAGATAAGAAGAACACATTACCAAAATTTAAAGTTTCACACTTGTTTACTTCGACGGTTAACCGGAAATCAATTAGATTTAGTGTCAAACGGTGTAAGACGAAAAAGTAAACAAAAAAAAAAAGGAAGAATTCTGCGTTACGGTTGAAACCTTTTATTACCTATAGAGTACATGTATGCACAAACACATCTTCGTAACCCGTTGCATATAATAATGCCCCGAACTACACACATTTTTTTACCCGTGAATTCTAGAAGTACTGACAAATAATTTCTTGATGCTTTGCTCTTCCCGAGGAACAGATCTTGTCTTATCTTATATGGTACAGACGTTACTGTATTGAAAGAAGAAAGATCACTGTTCTCAAATTAGTCCACTCTTTACATATGTTTTAATATTTAGTCATCCAATCATAGATCTAGATCACTTATTCCCCCCCCCCCCCAAAATCGCCTTTCAAAAGTTCAATACACAATCATTGTATACCAATCTTAATTTGGCTTCGTCCATTGCTAGGCTATGTTTAACAAGTAGCCACAACATCTCAGCATCAAAAGGACGGAGCTATTTCATTCTGATTATTTCTTAAATGAACATAAACATTAATTTCTCGACTCTCAAGTTGTACTACTGCTCGCCCCAGCGGAGCGCGGTGTGATAACAGAGGTTATGGTTAGGTTAAGTGTCTCATTGGCCGAATAGCTGACTGAATTGTTCCATTACGTTATATTAAGATCAAGCGTTTACTGTTACTTTTGTCATAAAAATGTGTTGTTGTTGTTTTTTAAATATGTGTTAAGATACTCGATTAAATACCCTTTGGTTTGCATGATTTCGACGTTCTTTCACTATTGAAGCTGATTAAATCCAAACCTAAACCTGAGCCTGTACCTAATGGGGTGGCGACGGGCAGGCTACGAGTCTGGGGACATCGAGGCGACAGTCTAGATCACATAGGTTATAACACCAGGTTCAATTCAAAAAAGGTTTATGTGTCCCTAAATGCCTCGTGTGCCAGTAGGCGTTGAATGAATAAAGTGTAGATCTAATTTATTCTAAATCAATGAGCTGAGGTGGACCTCCTTCGATTGTGCCGTAGTTGTGGAAAGACTGATTCATCTCGAAGAGTAATTAGAGACGTTGTTTCATGTGACTCTAGAGCAAACTACTACTCCTTCCTCCATTCATCTCTCAAGAGAACTCTGGAACCCCTCAAACGGATTTACTTGAAATTTCGTAAACAGGTTCCTCTTACCTGCTCGCTTAGAAACGGTTTTGATATATTTGCAATATTGGGGGGGGGGGGGTAAATGCAAACTATTAAACTGTGTCTGTGTATTTTTTTTGTTTTAGTTTTTAGTATAATATATATATATATATATATATATATATATATATATATATATATATATATATATATATATATATATATATATATATATATATACAGGCCTACAGGCTCTAGATAACGGGAATTATACCATATAAAAATAAACAGGGAGGTTGTACTATCATTTTAAAAGGTTTATCTTCAATAATAATACTGATAACATTTCTTGAAAAACATAATATCATAACCATATCACAAAGTGAAATAAATTAGCGTTTATGTATGTATGTAGTGAATGAAACAATTTTAAAAAATCAATACATTTAATTAATCACAATAGCCTAAATATATGCCTAAATTATAGAAAGTGAGAATGAAGGTTAGATATGAAAAATAACAGTCTACCTTATGGTCTAAACAGAACAATTTTTTTAAAGACAAATAGGTTATAAACCCAAATATGTATGTACTCAAATAAAACAAGCTTAACACTCACCTGAAACTGAACCACCCCTTTTCATTATAAAAAGCTTAATGATGACATTGAACGGAATATCTAAAACAACAAACCAAATTCTACAGAATGCCCAACATAGCAATGCAGACCTTTTAAAAGCATGTCCAGGACACACTCCGACACAGTCCTGGACACAAAACTCAAAGGCCTAAAAAAATAATCCATGCTGCTAGATGATACAGGAAGAATAGAATTCTATGACTGACATGAGAAAGTAAAGGAGAGTCATAGTTTACTTCGGCCATATGCTTCAATAAAAAAAAAAAAACAATCCATGCTGCTAGATGATACAGGAAGAATAGAATTCTATGACTGACCTGAGAAAGTAAAGGAGAGTCATAGTTTACTGCGGCCATATGCGTCAATAAAAAAAAAACAGAACAGTTATAAGATTGCAAGACAATCATTTCTTTTCATTAATATCATCTTCTTCCATTGGATTTTCGAGAATAGAATCTAGAATTCAGGCAGTCTATTCTGATTTGAGAACATCTCTCTGCTTCCAACAACACGATTGTAATAGTTATATGTTAGGACAGGATCGCACGTATTGGAAATCACCGGAAGGTTGATATTTCCAAAGGCGTTATACAGACTATATTGTGACACATGTTTTGCAGAGGTGTTCTCCGTAAAGCGTGGCGGCAGCATGGCGTGGACTCCGCCAGAGCTATAGGGAGAAACATTAGGCATCACACGATTGGCCATGGTGTTTTTGTGCATCTGGGAAAACATGGCTTCCTCCGGTGGCTTCTGATTAGTTCTTGTAAACTCAGAATGTGTGTCAAGGTGGCTGAAAAGCAAAAACCTGTTAGGAAACTTGAGATTACAAATGGGGCAAATGTCATGACTTTGCACTTCGTGATTTTTCAGCCCAAGATTAGTGTCAAAAAGTTTCTTGCAGATGCCACACTGGAATGTGCTCTTAAAGATGTGTGCAGAGTGAAGTAGAGTGAGATTAGTGTGTTTCTTTACTTCCGACTCGGTAATGAAATTCCGGGCACAGTTTTTACTAGAATGAAGCTGGCCGAAGGAAGAGCTATTTGCTTTGTGATCATCTTGAGAGGATACGCGCGTGTCGTCCATATTCATAAACTGTTTATCCCCGTGGAATCGAGAACCTCGAAACAGGCTGACTCTTTCCCCACGCGGATAACCGTACACGTGGGGATTACTTTGCATCGATTGGTTTGATTGGTTGGATGCTCTCAGGGAATCATAATATTTGCTAAGCCATTCTGACGACTTGATATGTGAATTGAAATGTTTCTTCATATCAGAAAGACATTTGAATTTCTTGCTGCAAAGTGAGCACTACGGGTTTTTCGTTTTGTCCCACCACTGTTTGTAATAATGCACGACAGCATGACTTGTCCCATGACTTGTCCCATGACTTGTCCCATGACTTGTCCCATGACTTGTCCCATGACTTGTCCCATGACTTGTCCCATGACTTGTCCCATGACTTGTCCCATGACTTGTCCCATGACTTGTCCCATGACTTGTCCCATGACTTGTCCCATGACTTGTCCCATGACTTGTCCCATGACTTGTCCCATGACTTGTCCCATGACTTGTCCCATGACTTGTCCCATGACTTGTCCCATGACTTGTCCCATGACTTGTCCCATGACTTGTCCCATGACTTGTCCCATGACTTGTCCCATGACTTGTCCCATGACTTGTCCCATGACTTGTCCCATGACTTGTCCCATGACTTGTCCCATGACTTGTCCCATGACTTGTCCCATGACTTGTCCCATGACTTGTCCCATGACTTGTCCCATGACTTGTCCCATGACTTGTCCCATGACTTGTCCCATGACTTGTCCATGATTTTCGGTCATATGGAAAAAGCTGAGTTTTTATTGGAACGCCGGAAGAATCAATCAATGGCGTAGAAGTGCCATAGTGATAGTTTGTCTTAGTCGGATGCAAGTACGTGTTGAAATCCTTTAGCTTATTGAATGGGTCTATCGGTTGATTTGATTGTTCGGATGCTCTTGGAGTTTTCTTAGAGCTGCAGTGACTCACTTTCTTCAATATATGCGTTTTCATGTGTAACTCCATGTGATAAAATGTTTTAAAATTCCTGTTACAGTCGAGGCACATGTACATGTACCTTTTGTGGCAGTGCAGGCGTTGATGGCAGTCCAGCTTTCTATAACTTGCGAATGATCTTCGACAACCCGAACAAATGTGCCGTTCTTTCGGAATCTCTCTATAATCCTTCAACTGTCTAGAAACACCATACAATTTGCTTTTCTTGGGCGGATATCCATAAACGTGAGCGTCACTTTGTATGTTGAGTATGTCCTTCAACTTTTTTGATTGGGTGGATGCTTTCAGATCATCCTTATATCTGATATGACGAACTAGATGCTTGTGCAATCCACCACGAGATCTAAATATTTTCAAACATAATTCACATCTAAAAGGCTGAATGGATTTTCCTATTAGCTTGATATGCGAATTCATGTGCCTCTTTATGTGGCTGGATGTTTTAAAATTCTTGTTGCAGTCAAGGCACGTGTAGAGCGTTTTGTGGCAGTACATGCTTCGGTGACGCAGCAGGCCATGAACACTTGTGAAGATTTTTTCGCAATCAGTACATTTGTGGGTTTCTTTTGGTATGTGTTTTTTAAGTGTGTGTTTCCTGAAAGCAAAATTTGAACAAAAATCTTCATCACAAATACTGCAGTGAGTGAGTTGGCAATCGGCCAGTCTGTGCCTTTGAAATGTAAACTTGGTGTAAAACTTCTTACCACACGAATCACACTGGTAGAACTTCTTCTGGAGATGCGCCAACTGGTGACATCTGAATGTCCTTTCCAGGAGGAAGATCTTGTTGCATACACGACATGTGTAGGGGCAACTCTCTGCCAGAACGTGTCGTAACAAATGAACCTTGAGTAAAGAGATTTTTATGAAAGACTTATTACATAAAGTGCATAAGTTCCCCTTTTGGAAGTGGCACCGTAAATGAACTCTCAAACTGTCCAGTACAGACATCGACTTGTTACACAGAGTACACGTGTATGATGTCCTGTACCTTGTCAAGTGCAAATTGAGATTCATCATGGTCGAAAACCGTCTGTTGCAATGCACACAGAGATATTGCTTCGATTTTGTACGTTTCATTGTATTGAAGGTCAAGCTGACAACTTGGAATAACGAGAATTGAGACTACGTTGATGTTTCTGTCTTGCTTTCAAACTGTAGAATGCCTCGGTAACTATTGATGATCGTATCAGAAAACTTTTGAAATTTTTTTTTAATCAGTCAGCAGACTGACATGTATGTATTGAGCACCAGGTTTTATTCTCTCGGTCCAGGCGCGATGCGATTTCTGAAACGAAATTTAGAAAAGCAATTAGTTTAAGTGCTACTCGATTTGGGATAAAATTGTTGTTAGTTTGTCCGAAACTCACAATGAGGCGTGTTGAAATGTCTAATTACCAACACGTCTAAATTTAAGTCTTCTTCGTAACTGTCGTTAAGATTTGAGTCTAAGATTTGCTAGGCCGATGGAAACTACCTTACGTCTGCCTGTCGGAACAAACTTCTGTTTTGGAAAGATCCAAGCAGATGTAAATTTGTACATCCCTAGTAGCGAAGTCACGAAGTCTTTCTAGCAAGAAACAGGGCCGTTCGGCGTAATGCCTCGTAGCTACCATATATGTTGAGTGACTGCTCAGACACCCCCTTCCCCCCCAGCCCCCCCAAATTAGCTCTCGGAGCTGGGGACACTCGTACAAGATATGAGACATTGTTTCGACGCTGTCCACAGTGACGGCATCGGGAGTCGTAGTTAGGACGGAACAGGGCAAAGTATGCCCCAATTGTGATAGTAAGTGCATGTTTTTTTGCTTTGAATGTCTTTGTTGGGGTCTCTAGGGTCTAGACATATCCTTAATCCACCTCCTTTCTTCGCAACAATAACAAGTGAGTTGACCCATGCAGTGGGATGACACTAAAACAACATGAGCTTCAATAAACACAATGATTTTATTAGTCTCTACTATGTTCTTTACTCCACTTGTTCTCTCTCAACTGACTTCCTTTTACCCACAGTCCTGACACACTGCTGTTCACTCAACCATGTACACTCAAGGTCCACTGGTCATTTCATACACAGGCACACACATTGCACTACCAGACACTCAAAACACATACACTTACTATCACACCAATGTTCCGTCCTACATTGTGTAATTATTGCTTGTTCTAACTTCTTCAACCGCCGCCACGGATCATCGCGATCTGGGTGACGCATACGCTGCCAGACACTACGTGCTCTGTTGGATTGATGGATTCCTCCCGGGACTTTAACCACTCCTCATAAATGAGATATGGGATATCTGAAGTAGCTTGTAAAAACTTGCTTGGTGCTTCGAGGTGAGAGGCTGCCAAAGCTCCCTCTCGTGCAAGGGCGTCTGCCGTTTCATTGCCCCTAACGCCGAAATGTGAGGGTGTCCACTGCATGAAAACGACAGCGCTAATGGCTCGGCGGATGTTATCTGCGGCGCCGACTGCCTTTTCTAATACGGGCGACCAGCACAACTGTAGGCGCGCTGGTTTCGTTTTGGGTCATTTGGGCTCTAATGCCCGAGTTATCACTGTAAGTTCGGCGTCCATGATGCATGCAGCGAAGCCGCATGGCCTAGAGAGCCGGTCTGGGTAGATATATAAGGGCCCGATACCCAGAACTATCGGGGTCCCTCAATACCGACCCATCGGTATAACAGAATATGGCATCTGATGGGTAGGATTTTATTGTAACTGATGCCAAATTTTGAAGTTTTGAAATTTCGACGTTTACCGCCCGGTTTCAACTTGCCCCGTTTACGTTCACTGACTACTGCCTTTTTAGCATATACTGATATAGATCTAATAAAATTATAAACAGATGCTTAGATCTAGATCTAGATGTAAAATTCTTGTCCAGATCTAGTGTCTAGATCTAGTAGCCTATATAATAATCTAATAATCTAATTTGAAAATAAGGATCTATTTTAAACTATTTACCAATCATTAGAGATCTAGATTAGATAATAAAAGTACCAAATTTCGAAGTTTCACCCTCCTTACTTAAACGGTTAACCGGAAATTTAATTCCTATATCAAAAGAATAAAGATGCGAAACAAACTTTCCAAATAAATAAAATGCTTTAATGAAATACCAGGGACAATGGGGCGTATTAGAATAGAGTTACCAGACATCAGTAGCGGCCCTAGGGGGTGGCAAGTGGGACAACCACCCAGGCCCCGTACCTGAAGGGAACCCCGCTTGTAGATTTCCTTTTCACATTCAGCTTCGTAATCCAGATTAGTTCTCATTAACTAGATCTAGGACTTGTTACTCAATATTTTGGAAGCCTTCACGGCATCTATAAGATACCAATCCAATTACCATGCAAGTTCTAAGCGTGACATTTTTTGGTTTCAAATGGCGTTCAATTTCGTTAAAGACAGCCTCTTATGACCTGTCGATTCTACGAACATATCATTGTTTAACAGTTCACCTTGGCATAAAAAAAACAACTAGTACTATCCGGAAGCGACCAAATAACATCGTTTATTTTGTAAATAAACATCCAATGGGATTTGAATAGGAAAAAGCCTTGTGATCTGGTATGAACCAGTTGCAAGGCTATAGTTATTTCTGCTTGAAAGATGTAAAAACTTAACCCTAACCCTAACCCTCAGAACTGTGGACACCAGGTGGGAGGAGGCTTCAGACATTGCCAATGACAGATCTTTATGCAGACAGCTTGCCGCCCAATGCGCCGAACGCCGCGGGAGGACCTAAGTCTAAGTAAGTCTAAGTAAGTAACCCTCAATTCAATTTTACAATTTAGTAACTGACGTAAGCAAAAAAAAATAAATTAATAAGATGTAACTATATTACGTTTTTTTTGATGTGACAATAATTTGTAGGTGCCACCACTCAATGATGTGGTAGAGGGGTGTCTAATGTCTAATATGTAGGTCAAAGCCTCAGTAGCTAAGTGTGCACTTCCATAATCTTTGGACTGGAAGACATTCTGTTATCTTTGAATTACTCTTAATACTAACCCGACCAACCCATTTTATTTTTTTTCGATGAAAAAATAAATCTACCTTATATGGGAGTAGCTGGTGTCACTAAAATTCCAATTATGACATCTAGGTTGAGAGTCTAAGTCTAGAATGGACTAATCAGCATTTTTATATTTAACGAAGAATATAGCCGATATCAGGGACAGAACTGGGTTTTAAAATGTGCCCTGGCATTACCAAGGTCTGAAAGGGGAACTTTACTTTACTATAGATTGATTTTAGCTTTGAAAGAAATGTGGAACCACCCCCAGAAGTTAGTTTGTATGTTTTTGTCAAATTTGTCGGGAAATCGTTAGATCCGTTTTAGAAATACCCGATCAGTGTCCAGGTTACACCTAATGTATCTTTCGGACAGTCTCCATGCCACAGTAAAAAGGTCCCAATTTTGATGGGCGGGACACGTAGTTCGCATGCCAGACAATCGCTTTCCCAAACGACTTCTGTATGTGCCGGAAAGCGCTCTGAAGGTGGTCAATGCAAGCGCTATAAAGACACCCTTAAGAGCTCCTTCAAGGAGTGTGGGATTGACATTCGCGGCTGGGAACCACTAGCTCTCGATCGCTCCTCATGACGTGAAGCTGTAAGTGTCGGAGTCACGAGATATGAAGCAAGGAGTTTGGCCAGCGTGAAAGAGAACCGAACCAACAAAAAGCTGAGAGAAGAAGCAGGCCTATCTGCAACTGTCCAAACCTACCCGTGCCACGTATGCAGCCGGCCTTTCAAAGAGACGATGGGACTTTACAGTCATCTTCGAGTCCATAGGAAATGAGAAATGTACTCATTTTCAACCACGACTGAGGAGCTACAATGTACCTTTTGGACCCATGAAGAATTTGCAAGCATATAATAATGATAATCCACATGACTTATTTTGTAAATAGGTTGAGTAGTTTAATCAATTGTTTTATTAACTATACACATAAGTTGAGTCTCCTTGGAGAGAGTGCTATTGCTCCATTGGTAGATGTTAAGATGTTCCTGTCGTCAAAAGACTGAACAAGGGCTTGGGGTCGCTCGCCATTGATCCAACCCCCTAGACAACGACCCTCAAAACTGAGTCAAAACCACTAATGGCAACCCTATGTATAGGTGTGTGACAATGTGATTCTAAAGTGCTGAAAAGAGGGACACACATTATTATGATGTTTATAAAATGCTTCGCTTATCGATATTTCCGTATTAACAAAGCTTATATCAACTCACTCTGTCTGTCTGTCTGTGTGTCTGTCTGACCAAAAGTTTGTACACTTTATTTATCCGACATCCAATCTCGGATTAAGCTGAAATTTTGCTAAATTATTTCTTTTACCTGACAACACACGAATCAATTTTTTTTTAAAAAGTTAATAAACTATTGGTAATAAATTACTTTTTGTTGTTGTTGGTGGTGGTGGTGGAATCTCAAACAAGGGAAAGAAATAGTACTTGACTGAAGCGGTGGTATAAGCTGAATTAGTCCCCTTTATAGATTGTCGTCTGAGGCTTATTGCTAATTTTAATTACATGACTGATACAAACTAATTGATACACTTAATATAAGCTTTGTTTTTTTTTTAAAGTATTTGTTGTTTTTTTGTTGTTGTTTTTTTTTTTATTTTGCTTGTTTGTACACCGCATACACTAAAAAAGCTTTCTTTTTATAGATTAGCTTCCATGTATGAAAATCTCTAATAAGATCTTGCTACTAACATGATATTCACATCTGCCTTCAAGACCATCTGGGCTCTACAACTTTTCCGCAGGTTTAGAGTTAAACACGGAGGTGACTTTAGACTGTATAGCCTAACTTTTGTCTCAAAGTTCACAACTTAAAAGTAGAAAGTTTAGTTCTTTGGTTTTGGGAAATTCTAAGAAAATGAGTAAATCCTGTTTATGTTCTTACTTGATGTTATGGAATGTGTGTGTGTGTACTGGCTGAATAGATCCTTCGGTAGCCCTGAGTAAGACATGACAGAGGAGGAGAGGGGGGGAATAATTATGTAAGACAGTGAAAAAAAAATGTTTGTAAAATGTTTTACATGTTTCGGATGTTCGTTCAGAGTTAATAATTTCCTTCCTGGTCCAAACCTCCCGCCGACGATGGGAACGGGCAGGGTTTGAACCCGAGACCATCGATACGTCCGAATGACGGTCCAGCGCGCAAACCGCACGACCTGGTAGCCATCCACAGTGTAAGTTGCAGGGGGGGGGTGACAGAATGACGTGTGCTGCTAGCAGTTTCTTAAAGTGAGCTGTATTTGGTTAAATTGTTTAACTTGTGTTTATACATATGAATGTGTCTACATTGGACATGCGCACTTCATGTCCAGCCCATTGTAGATGATATGGCTGAAAATCGCCTCCCCCATACGAATTTTTAATGTGAATTTTTCTATGTGAAAGAATATTTTCAATGACTGCCGGACGGACGATGTGACATCAAAATGTCCTCTTTTTTGTATGATGTCTGGTACCTCAAGTTGTTCTAACTGCCATAATGTTTGTGGGCTATGCTATTTGTTGAGGTACGGGCCTTTTGATTCTGATGTGCCTTCAAAGAGAGTAAGACTGTACACGTTGTGTCTGCAGTGGGAAAGCTGCGTGGAATTTATTATGTTGTGAATCCTGTTGTGAGTCCTGTTGTGAGTCCTGTTGTGAGTCCTGATGCGAGTCCTGTTGTGAGTCCTGTTGTGAGTCCTGTTCTGAGTTGAAAGATAATAGATCGCTCTTTTCGGAAGAGAAAGTTCATGTTGTACTGTTTTCTTGGTATGGTCGTGTCTCTGGGACACTCTTCTTTATAGTTAATATCATTAATATCAAACACTGACTTGACGGTGTTAAATATATCTTATATTATATAATACAGAGGTTACTTAAAAAAAAGAAGATGATTACGCCCTACGCGTCATGCATTTAGTCATGCATGTTAACCAATGACTTAAATTCTGCCAAGTCACTGGTTTTCCTGGCTGGCTCAGGCAACCCATTCCATGCTCTAGTAGCACTAGGGAAGAAGGAGCATTTGCACAAATTTGTCCAAGCATATGGAACGAGGAATGTGCCTCTATCTTTGTGTCTTTTTGAGTATCTTATTAGATTTTGTTTTTTGTATTTGACGATTATGGTTTAGTGTTCAATATATGTGCTGATCTTTCCAGTGATTCCATTGTTGCAACCACAACCTTTGATAATCTGTCCATCTTTTCATTTCCCATGATGTGCGCGAGATCCGAAACATGTCAAACATTTTACAGACAAACAATTTACATTGTCACGTGACTGTGGTGTAAGAAAACAATACCTTTTGCTGACCTTGGTCAACAGATTTAGATGAGATGGACGTGTCAGAAATAAGTAGTAAATAAGTATACAGACAGCACTGAGTATTTAGAACACACACACACACACCCCACCCCCCGGGCCTCAATATAAAAAAAATAATAGTTGCACGAAAAACTATAGACGATCCATTATCACCGGGCAAGGTGCTACAACGGAGGCGAGGTGGCTAAGTGGGTAAAGCGCTTAAATTCCCAACCGAAGGGTCCCGGGCTCGAATCCTAATGGGATTATTTTTAAGGCTAAGACTAAGACTGCTTTATTGATCCTTATGGGAATTTGTTGTGATCTTTAAAGAGTCTCTGATTCCACCCAGCTGTAATGGGTACATGACTTTAAGTTAGGGAAAAGTTAAGGCGGTTGGTCGTTGTGCTGGCCACATGACACCCTCGCCACAGAATGACCGTTGTATTATCTGCCCTATAAATCACAAGTACTGAAAGTGTATCTTTATTTCAGGTTCAAAGTGGTGCAAGAACAATCTGCATATTCTGGGTGATGACTGGAACGATGCTACACATTGCTGTTTGGTAAGTGGCTACACATTGTCGATTGGTAAGTGGCTACACATTGATGTTTCTTAAGTGGCTACACATTGTCGATTGGTACGTAGGTGCACTTTGCTGTTTGGTAAGTGGCTACACATTGTCGATTGGTAAGTGGGTGCACTTTGCTGTTTGGTAAGTGGGTGCACATTGTCGATTGGTAAGTGGCTACACATTGCTGTTTGGTAAGTGGCTACACATTGCAGTTTGGTAAGTGGCTACACATTGTCGATTGGTAAGTGGGTGTACATTGTCGATTGATAAGTGGCTACACATTGCTGTTTGTTAAGTGGCTACACATTGTCGATTGGTAAGTGGGTGCACTTAGCTGTTTGGTAAGTAGCTACACATTGTCTATTGGTAAGTGGCTATACATTGCTGTTTGTTAAGTGGCTACACATTGTCGATTGGTAAGTGGGTGCACTTAGCTGTTTGGTAAGTAGCTACACATTGTCTATTGGTAAGTGGCTATACATTGCTGTTTGTTAAGTGGCTACACATTGTCGATTGGTAAGTGGCTACACATTGCTGTTTGGTAAGTGGCTACACATTGTCGATTGGTAAGTGGGTGTATATTGATGATTGGTAAGTGGCGACACATTGCTGATTGGTAAGTGTCTACACATTGTTGATTGGTAAGTGGGTTCACTTTGCTGTTTGGTAAGTGGCTACACATTGCTGATTGGTAAGTGACTGTGCATTGAAGATTGGCAAGTGGCTGCGCATTGCTGTGTAGTAAAAAGCAGACTTGCTTTTATGTTTCCTGTTTTAAATATATAAAATAAGTTAGAAAAAAAAAAGTTCAGATCAACCGATTTTCTATCCATCACTTAAAAATATTGCTAGTATGATAATAATAATTATCATTAGTAGTAATATATATTGTAAATTATCATAATTATAATTATAACCTGAATAATAAGTCCGAAGATTAAGTATGAGTGCAGTATTTCGCGTAGCAATGCATTTCTGTGATTTACAAATTTTGCTAGTGGTATACATGATTAAAATTTAATTTAAACTTAGTATTGATATTGTTTTTTCTTATAATTAAACACAAATTAAAACTTTTTTTTTCCCAAGGAAAAAACAAACAATAATGATTGTAGTTTTCTTATCTCAGTTGGCATTCGTTCTGTTACATATTTAGATCTGCAATTGCTATTGGCCAATCTAAATATAGCATGTCACGTCAAGTCACGTGGTGTTTGTTTGATAACTACGCGAGACGTAGTTTATAAACACCGGCACCGAGGATACATCGAGGCTTTTTTTTAGTAGGTCAGATTGCAACACGTCACACTATATTTTGGTTTTTCTATTCACTGATACAACAATTTAGTCAAAAAGATGGCTTTGGTAGGAATTCTTGGCAAAAAAGTCTTGCGAAAATCAGATGCTGTAGATGTAACCACCTTGTCTGAAAATGATGTTGTGGGTAAGTAACTAATTATATTAATAGTACATATTGACTTATAATTATAATCATCTCAAAATAAAATAATCTTATAAGGATATTAGATTTAGACTCATGATCTACACACAACAATCTACAACAGCACACCCCTGGCCTTGGCTGACACGGTGCCGGTAAGGCTATCTAGATTAGATTAAATCCTGTGTTTCTCTGGGTTCACAACTATTAACTGTAAATTGGCAGATTTCGTGTTCAAGTGGTAGTTCTATCATATCTAATATTCCGTGGTTAAAGAATAGCCAAACCTCCAAGGTCCAATGTTACATTTATTGACACTTTGGGTGTGTGACTGATTTCATTATTATTGACATTTCTTTTTGAGTTACATGCACATCCTATAATTAAATATAGATTTCTAGGACTCTAGGTCTAGATAAAGACTTCTGAAGTCCACAATCTAATTTAATTCTAGATCTAGTGATTAGTGTTAGGCATTCTTACTCAACTTACTGTCCATACAATAAAAGTGTGAACATATTAAAAACATAATCTAGATCTACACAAACTCATAAGCGGCCCTAAGGGTAAGCCTTACTCAAACATTTTGGTACACATAAACTCTTATCCCAACCACATTCACATTTAAGGATAATCCACATCCAAAATAACTGTTGAATAAAACCCAACTGTTTGTTTTTTTATCTTGTTCAAGAAATAAATTATATGCATGTGCATAAAGTTTGATTTCAGAAAAGTACAGCTAAGGTGGTGCGTACTTTTAGCTTCAAAGATCTAAATATAATGGACGGACAGACAGCACAAAATCATTAGCCTCTTTTAAAAGGTTAAAAGTTCCCTAATTAAAGCTTAACTTAACAGATAGTTTAGACTCAGTCAGATAACAATAAGAAGAATTTTTTTTTCTCACAGTAAAGATGCAATGTATGAGTGTTGCGTCTCTATAATAGTCATCTCTCAGACATTTAACTCTTTCCCTCCTAATAAACAATACCATCGTTGATTTTACCCCTTTAAATTCTATTAATTTTGTATTTTATAAACTTTAATTTTGTGTTTTATAAAATAAGCATGCATTCTCCTATTATTCTATACCAAAAGTAACATTTTCTGATTTTAAAAAAATGTAATTGAAGTTTTATCATAACAGGGTAGAATGTACAAATGTGAAAAAATAACAATTCTGTCAGAAGTCACAACGTAGGGAAATGATTGCGGAGATAAAGAGTTAATTTGCTATGTATAAAGTTGATTGAAATTAATCTCATTGCATTTGGGTTTCACAATATATCCTTAAAGAACTTGTTTTTTTGGTTTTGTTTTTTTTAATATCCGTTTCGTTCCTTCATATTTCTTACACTTGAGTTGTTTTCAACTTACAGCAACAATGAAATATTTTTTAGCATAATTATATTATTGAACAAGGGAAAGAAATTGCACTTGACCAAAGTGGTGGTAAAAGCTAAATGAGTCCCCTTTATAGGTCGCCACTGTAAAGTAAGTTTGAATCAAACAATTGATTACTATACAAAGTTCTATTTTCATACACACCTCACTAGCAGAGTGGTTAGAATGTCAGCTTGAAGAGGCTTGAGTCATTAATTCGAATTCAGGTCATTTCCCCCCTCCTTTTTTTTTTTATTATAAATGCTTTTATAAAACAATTATGGTAAAATTCACCAAGATATCTCTTATAGCTTATGAGAAAGCTAAAAGCATGAAATAATACTAAACAAAAAACAATCTTTTAAAATGTTTCTAATTGCACAGATTTATTGTTGTTTGCCTAGATCTATTACAAAATTACATGACTGATCCAAACTAATTGATACAATTACACTTTGTATAAGATTTTATTTTTTTTTTGTTTTTTTTTTAAAGTCTATTTTATGTTTTTCTTTTTCTTTAATATATCTTAGTATACTTTTCAGTCTCAGTGTTGTCTTTGGCTTCATAAAATGTACTTGAATGCCACATAGCTATGATAAGCCCTATCAATAAAGTGTAGTACATAGTTACATCCTCTTGTGAAGTGAACATGTTTTTGTCTTTGATATACATTATATCAGTATGTGGTTAAAACAAAAAATATAACGGGAACAGGATTTCTCTAAGTTGCTGGGTCAGAAAAAAAAAAGGGTGAATGTCATCTTTGTGTTTTCTGTTTTTCAAGAAACCTGTTAAATCTATAAATAGATATGAATCAGCATAAATTAAAGGAACCTTCGTTTTTTTCCCTTCCGACCCCCTCCTTTGTTGTTGTTTTTTTTTTATCATCATGTTATTTGATTCGTTTTTTGGGCTTTTTTTTTTATAATAATGACGAAATTGGCACCAGCTCAGGTAATAATTTCTGGAAAATGTATCTTTAGGCCCTATTTATAACCTTATCAGCTCAGAATCAACTGTACCATGTCCACCCCCTCCCTCTTTTTACTCTCTCCCTGTGTCTGTCTGTGTAGAATTTATTCGTTGGTTTGTTGGTTTTTGTTTTCCACCTATAGCTTTTTTTTTTCCTGGGAACTTTAGTCTTATAATTTCACTTAACTATATAAACTGTAGACTATCTTTGGGGCGTTAGTTAAAAACTCTACCTGGGTTGAACAACTTTAAGAAAATCTGTGTGTGCCGGTATCTCAAAAATGGTTCCCGGTCACTTCATCCTCGGTCACTTCATCCCCGGTCACTTCATCCCCGGTCATTTCATCCCCGGTCACTTCATCCCCGGTCACTTCATCCTCGGTCATTTCATCCCCTGGTCATTTCATCCCCTGGTCACTTCATCCCCCGGTCACTTCATCCCCCGGTCATTTCATCCCCAATTAAATATTTTATTTATAAATATGATTATGTAGAATGCTTTCTTTTTTACATTTTATGACATATTACTAATGCGTTTATAGTGTTTCCTCTTCCACTTTGTATTCTTAATGAGAAATCTAATATTATATGGTAAATCTGGATGTGTACTTATCTATAGCGTAATGATTAAAGGCCAAGGTGTAGTGCAAGTAGTGGGGATCTTTTGAGAGATAGAAGTGCGATTAGAATAATTATGACCGTGCCGCTGATAACTTATCATCAATGGCCAATGTGTAGTGCAAGTAGTGGGGATCTTTTGATAGATAGAAGTGCGATTAGAATAATTATGACCGTGCCGCTGATAACTTATCATCAAAGGCCAATGTGTGGTGCAAGTAGTGGAAATCTTTTGAGAGATAGAAGTGCGATTACAATAATTATGACCGTGCCGCTGATAACTTATAATCAAAGGTCAAGCTGTGGTGAAAATACGACCATGTTTCACTTTATTTGATTTTTCAATCGCTCTTTCTTGAAAATGGGCGAGTCATTTTTAGCCTTGTAATAAAGTTTTATTTTTTTCTAATAAAGGCGGTCTTCCTTATAAACATTAAAGTTACAAATTGTGTTATAGGACTTTATTTCTATCGATATTTCATTTCTACATGTAAATGTAAGTATGTATTTTGTTTATTGATATTCATTTTAGATATCGAAACTGGTGGGGGGCCTCTAGTTCTGAGAACATACCCGTCATGATGAGGTTCCTATATCCTTAAAATTAATTGTTTGAGTGCTTATTGGAAATAATCTTGCATGTATATTTAGGGTGTGATTCTCTCTCTCTCTCTCTCTTTCTCTCTCTCTGTCATTTAAATAAAAAAGGGATACATTAAATATTGCTTATTTAATGCTTTTTAAAATTACAATTTGTTAGATAAAATTATCAGATGATGAAAATATCAGGGGATGAAGTGACCGGGGATGAAATGACCGGGGGATGAAGTGACCAGGGGATGAAATGACCGGGGGATGAAGTGACCGGGGGATGAAGTGACCAGGGGATGAAATGACCAGGGGATGAAATGACCGGGGATGAAGTGACCGGGGATGAAGTGACCGGGGATGAAATGACCGGGGATGAAGTGACCGGGGATGAAGTGACCGGTCACCCTCAAAAATGCTTCTCTAACGATTTCCTTACAAATTTGACAATTTCTGTAGACCTATATCTTTATGAAATAGAAAATAGATACCTAATGGACACACGGTGGATTCTAAGATACGGACGTTTTTTTGACAAAAAAGATTAAAATAGAAGGGTTTTGACAAAAAAGATTAAAATAGAAGGGTTTTGACAAAAAAGATTAAAATAGAAGGGTTTTGACAAAAAAAGATTAAAATAGAAGGGTTTTGACAAAAAAGATTAAAATAGAAGGGTTTTGACAAAAAAAGATTGAAATAGAAGGGTTTTGACAAAAAAAGATTAAAATAGAAGGGTTTTGACAAAAAAGATTGAAATAGAAGGGTTTTGACAAAAAAGATTAAAATAGAAGGGTTTTGACAAAAAAAGATTAAAATAGAAGGGTTTTGACAAAAAAGATTGAAATAGAAGGGTTTTGACAAAAAAGATTAAAATAGAAGGGTTTTGACAAACAAAGATTAAAATAGAAGGGTTTTGACAAAAAAAGATTGAAATAGAAGGGTTTTGACAAAAAAGATTAAAATAGAAGGGTTTTGACAAAAAAAGATTGAAATAGAAGGGTTTTGACAAAAAAAGATTGAAATAGAAGGGTTTTGACAAAAAAGATTGAAATAGAAGGGTTTAAAATGTTTCGTTTGTGAATGTGGAGCAAGAGACCCACTTATGTCTTATAGTTCCTCCCTCCTCCATTGTACTTCACCTCTGACACGTTTTCAGTCCTCTTGTGTCTCATAGTCTTCCAAGTCCACGGGTCAACGCTTTCATAAATCGCGGCTGCCAGTTCAGTTTCTAGAAGTCTCTGTGACACCATCTTGTGCTTAGGGCCTGTTACGCGTGGGCTGAATCTTTGATGCGCTAGTCAAGCGATTACTTTAGAACAGTGGTTCCCCAACCTCCATTGTGTTCTTTGGTTCTACAGCCGCACTTGTATGTGACCTTGATCTTGACGTAGCCTACTAGTCCAAACTCGCTTTGGATTAGTGACTCCCAAGCCCTCGCTGTATTATTTGGTACTAACTAGTGCTTACATCGTTCATATGCTGTAAACAATCTAAAGGTTGTTGGTCAGTACGGTGTTGTTGACTGTCGTAGAGTAAGGAGACGGTCTACTGTCGACGTCGGTAATAAACAAAAACCGGAATGCCTTCTAAAAGAAGACGCTTCTTGATAGCTCCAAGATCAAGTCTCTTGCGTAACTATCTTAATTTCCGTTCTCTATTTTTATATTTAGTCACGTGACTACTCGTTTCCCCATGTCTATTAATATTTTATGCACCAACTACCTCACCCTAAGAACGATGTTAGTTAACAATCATAAAGGAATGGCTCAACCAATAGGTATCGGAACTACAAAGCAGAGCTATCTATGTTCAAAGAAATGACCAAGCCAAACAAACTGGACAATTACTAACTTTCTCCCCCGCAAAGAGCAATCTACAACCTTCCGACTAAGAACAGGACACACACCTTTAAATTACCATCTTAACCAAATAAATCCCACACACCTACCCCTCACCCTTATGAAACTGTAAGCAACATCCTCTTTGAAGGTGCCATCTTAATCCACCTTAGGCAGACCCTACTACCACTACAGTCCAACATAACCAACACCCTGTACGGCAGTGCTGAACAACTGAAGAAAACGGCACACTATTTTTCCTTAGCACATTCTGCAAAAGAGCTGACAGCTGGCAAAAAGAACGTGATGATTGCACCAACCCTCTCATCGGCCTCCTTCATTCCTAGAACGACTATGGTTCATCTCGCACACTTCCTCTTGTGACTGTGGAGAAGTGAGATGAAAGCCTGGGCATTGTTTATGGTCGGAACGTTGTCGCCCACACAGCAGTTCCCCCCTCTCCGCGCAGCTGATGTGACCAAAGGAACGGAATATCCGATACAGTTTGGGATCAGTAGCGCCGCAGGCTCTGCCAGGTTGTAGCACGGTGTGCCACAATCTGCCTAAGAGTCACCAGCTCCTGATTTTTCCCAGGGTTGTCTCCCGAAGCCTTTCCCGCGTTTGGGTACAGCCGCAAGGCAGCGGAGGTTTGGATTCAGAGTTTTCCTTCTCCTAGATGGGTAGCCAACCAAGGCTAACGAGCCCCTCCTGCCCGAAGCTTACTGGTTTAGGTGCAAGTTGCTCGCCTTTGCCCCTTCTCCTGTCTGTGGTAATGGTTCCGCCAGGCTCAGTATCTGAACGACTCTTGAAGGCCATGAGTTGGATTGGTTGTCAGAGGCTGTTTGAGACGCATGCTATTGGAAGCATTTTATAGGTAATGATGGGCTTAAGACCATTACCACTTCCGGCGTTAACAACCTTGCGGAACTTTAACAACCTTGCACCAACCCTCTAAGACTATATAAAATGTAGACTTGATCTTTGGGGCGCTAATAAAAAAAATTGCTTGTAGTTTGTAGTAATGGCCCCCCATTTAAAACACAAATGACTCGGGGTAGGCCTACTAAAAGATTGCGTGGATAAACTACAAAATCTAATCATCAGAAAAAAACAACTTTGCAGTGTCCCGGTTCGTTGATTGAGGGCCTCTACTTGAGATAATAACCACCTACACAGGTCATGATCTTGTTTGCTTTAATTCTCCGACGAGTGTACTCTACGCTTAGGTCATCACATCATCACTTGACTTACTATCAAATAAACGCCTGTCTTAAAAAGTGTTCCATGATATCTTGTGAATTACTGTACCATTGCAATGTTTTATAAGACACTTCTGACAATCTCACCCTACTAAAACCATTAACACTGTGAACTTAGGAGTATTGAGTGATTATATCTGAAGTCAGTGTTTATCTGCCTAGCATAGAATCAATATCGGAGGCGAAAAACCTTAGTCATAGGTCATATGAACTTTTGCATTACATTCCTGGTTGTATTTACAATGGCTAAACAGTGGTTCACAAATCACTGGAATGGGTGTCTAGCGAATTGAATTGTTGCTTTTGCCTCATTATGTTTAGCATTAATTGTTATTTTATTAAATGTGTTCTTGTGCGACAATAAGTTGAGAACCCCTGTAGCATAGAGGGATGGTTGTTAGATCTCAAGCGTTTATTTCGCTTATCGTACAAGAGACTTCATTTATAATTAAGATCAGTAATGCAATCATTGCTTGGTATCTTGACAGTATTTTTTTCTGGGTTAAATATGGTTAGTCTAAGTAGGGTTAATTGTTTTTAAAGGTGGTAACTCAAACGAAAAGGGGAGGGGGGGCAAGATGGCTTGATGTTGAGTTACAATGGATAATGTGTAGATGATTAAGACGACAAACACAAATAGCAGATGACAGATCTCCGTTCGCCTCCGCCTCAGAGAGCCCAGTTCTATCTCACTTCATAGCACAGTCCCTTCTGTCAATCCAGGTTATAGGGCACCCCCGCCGTACAATACCAACAGCACAACCCCTAGGATTGTTTCCGGTCCACGGCGACAGTCTTGCAAGTTACCAAGCAGGACGAAAGGCGTCTCTTTATCCCTCTTGTTGAACGCCCCAGACTTTCCCTTCTTGTCACTTTCATCTCATCTGTGCCCGTGGTTCCGTCTGGGGCACAGGCTACCAACCAGCTTCCCCCGGTTGATTCGGTTCTGTGCGAATGTCCCCGGGCCCTGTGACAGGGGCGTAGCCAGGAATTTTCCATCGTTTGGGGGACCGGGGGCTAGATCTCTTTTGGGGCCCCTGCATTTTGCGTAATATTTAATTTTTATTGTAAAAAAAACCACTCTTTTGGGGGCCCTCCGGGGGGGGGGGGATTTTCAAATTCTCCCCCCACCCAAGCTATGCCACTGCCCTGTGACTTGTCACTTTGGGTGGAAGGAATCCCCCCCCCCCTTTTTTTTTTCCAAAAACATTCCATTCTTGTCTAGAGTTTACTAGTGCGAAATGTCGTTCAGGCAGTGTCTGAGTTACATGGACATAACATAGTGATCTTCAGCGACTATCTCTCATGATGGTCATGCGGCTTTAAATCGTAGATCATCAGAATCTCTAAAACACATTTAAGTCAACATAGATCTATATGTAATTCAGGTTTACATAGTTTACAGATTGTGCTCCCTTGTCTACTGTTTGCTCTCTCACTATGGAAACACATAAGAGATAAACTGACCTCTGAACTTTGTCTATATGCACGGTGATGTTTTAACAAGATCTCTATTGAAAAAGTAGATGATCGATTTTTATAACAGCTGTTTAGTGAACCGCGACCATGGTAAGAACTCTGTCTAAATACGGCTCGCAGTTCGATGCTAACAAAGTCTTATAGATTATGTGGTCCATTGATTTTGTTTTTACTAGTGACTGAAATACCCCCTCCAAGTTAGGAGTGAATTATAAAACTTAAAGGCAATATTAATATGGCTTCTGCTGATAAGTTGTCACCGCCAATGACGTTTCTGGATAATTTGTGCAATCTTATGATTTTTTATTTATTTATTTATTATTTTGCTGGAAAGGAAAAGGGGGGGGGGGTGGACTATTGATGCTTTAATACAATGGTTCTCAAACATTTTTGAAGATCCGGGGACCCCTTTATGTAGTCAAGAATTACCCACGGACCCCTAAGTGAAAAAAACTACATAAATGCATAGATGATAGACACTAGTATCTAAGTTACAAATCTAAAAAAAAAAAATAATAAAAATATTTTGATGAGGGAGAAGTCATTGAAATTATAACTTTGGTTAAAATAGTTTAATATGATTTTTTGAGTGTAATTTAAGAGTGGCTCAATGTTAGTAAATAGCAACGACAAACTTACACTGGCAACTGTTTCTAGTCTGTTTGTTGTATTTGTTATGAGATTCATAGCGGCACTGAATCCACTTTCTACCAAATAAGTAGACAGGAAAGCAGTCCACAGTTCAGCTCAATGGAATTTTCATGATTAAACTAGACAATGTCAAGGACGCTACAAAAGCTACAAACAGAATAGTTTTAAAAATAGATTCTGCTGTGTTAAAAATTGTTCAAAAAATAATCATAGCAGAACCAAAAATAATCATAGCAGAACCAAAAATAATCATAGCAGAACCAAAAGCAAACAATAAAGAAAAAGCATAGCTTGTCAACACTTCTAAGGGCTTGGTGGCTCAATAGTAAAGCACTTGCTTTCTGAACCAAGGGGTCTCAGGTTTGAACCTTGGTGAAGACTGGGATTTTGAATTTAAGGATTTTTTTTTTAGAGCGCCCCTGGGTTAACCCGATTCTAACGGTTACTGAGCATTAATTGGGCATGGTCATTGTGCTGGCCACTCTTTCTTATCTTTTGCTCATCAACTGTATATTCGTATTTGCAGGCATCTATTTCTCTGCCCACTGGTGTCCTCCTTGCAGAGCTTTTACCCCAGTCTTGGTCGAGTACTACAACAAGCTGAGGAGTGCTGGGAAGAAGTTTGAGATTGTGTTCGTCAGCTCCGACAGAGATGAGGCCTCCTGTAAGGAATATTATGACAGCATGCCCTGGCTGCTGTTACCTTATGAAGAGAGAGACCTCAAGGTAAGACCCACTGATCTTAATCTTATTGTATATTCATATTTACTAGTAATCTTTCATATTAAAGAAAAACTTTTTTTTTTTGTATAATTTGGAAATATCTCTGCATCACTTTATATTTTCACACGAAAAGCTTATCATTGTATATTTTTTTTAATACTTTGATTTCTACAAAGTTTATATCAACTCTGAGTGTCTGGTCAAAATTTTTACACATTATTTCTTCCACGCCCATTTTTTGGATCAAGTTGAAATTTCGCACAATTATTTCTTGTACCTGACAAAACGGAAGAATCATTTTTTTGTTTAATTAACCAGTTAGTTAATAAGTGGTAATTTTAAAACTCTTGGTTTCCAAATCAGAGGTCTCAGGTTCAAATCTCAGCGAAGACTGGGATTTTGAATTTCAGGATTTTTCTGGTGCCCTGGTGTTCAGCCAACTTTAAAGGGTTCCTGACATTAGTTAGGGAAAGTAAAGGTGATTGTTTGTTGTGCTGGCTAAAATGTCACTATCGTTAACTGCCAACTAGAGTTACAGAGAACCTATAGATCACAGGCCAGAAAAAGTGGTGCTTTGCTCTTTCTACTTAGTAATAAAAACACGACCCTAGAAAATTGAATATCAGTTGTCTACCAGAAGTTTGGTGCTACAAGTCAACAACTGTCAACAACACACCAGATACACCAAAAAGTGTTGTTGTTGTTGTTTTAACAGATAACCAAAAAGTGTTGTTGTTTATTTTGTGGATTTGTCTCCATTTTATGACAATCTCCAATAATTAATTTTCTTATTTTTTGGCAAAAATTGCTCATCAAATCAAGAGACAAGTCTAACGTCCCTCTCACATCGTCAAGTTGACAATCATGATGCTATTGTATAAAACTGATGCACACAAAATATACTTCTTATAAAATTTTATATCTCATATTTTCTTCTTTTATTTATTTTTTTATTTATTTTTATATAGGAGGAGTTGGCCCAGAACTATGGGATACGAGGAATCCCTACCTTAGTTTTTGTTGATGCCAAAACTGGTGATACTATCTCTCTTGAGGGAAGACAAATTGTCAACACAGATACAGAAGGAGCCAATTTTCCATGGAAATAAATTCATTAATATTTATTTCTGTTCACTGTTTTTGTAATTTTGTTTGTTCTTTAGTCTTACGGGGTATTTCAGATAATTTTTTTTTCTTGTAGATTTTTCAAAATATTTGTAATACTTGACTTTGACACAGTTTTGTGATCATGCTATTTACTATTTCTTTCTCTTTAACATGAAATAAAATTTTATTAGAAGGGGCTAATGTATTTATTGAAATTTCTCAAACCACAATTTAATGTTGTTGTTTTGTCTCCATTTTTACCACATTTGTATATGAACTTCAACATACATTTAATGTTGTTTCTTCCAACAAGATTTGATAAGACACTTAAATCTGAACAAAAAGATATGGAATTTTTTTAAAGCTGTAAAACAACATAGAAATGGTTAATATTTTGTGTGTAGGTATGTGCCATAGTGTTTTATGTTTTCATTCATTCAAATATTAGTATGTTATGTAAGTAGTCAGTTATGTTACTATAAAGTCTACTAATTTTTTTTCTTACCATACTTATTTTGTAAATGTGCAATTACTTCTTTATTTTCAGCTTTTGTTGTTGTCTAATAATTATGCAAAGTGTTCAGGTCAGGTAGAAATGTTTCTATTTCTCAATGTTTTCTCCTAGGAGACTAAAACTCTTTGTTTTGTTAAACATACATTTTTTTTTAAAGATGTGTAGCTTCAAGATTGATAGATAAGTTTTGGTCTGTGAATATTTTTTAGATACAGTTCAGAAACATTTGTTTTCTTCCTTTTATTGCATAAACAGGAGAACACCATTTTATCAGATAAAAATTTCATATTCTGATACATTTACAACATAATCAGATGAACTATAGTATTAGTGAAATCCAAAAGGCTCTGTCATGTCTCATTTCATTTTGCATTGTATAGTTATTTATTTTGTAATTTTTTTACTCTTGGAGCTTTAATACTAACAGTGTTCTTAATCTAAAGAATGGAAAGGCCTAAATATAAAACAATCCATATTTAATATACTTTGTCATGTAAATTTTGTACTGCTAAAATATACAATCAAGTGAGGTCTTCTCTTGTTCAAACCACAATAATTTTACAACTCATTATGGACCAATTAGCAATTGTGATACCACATGTGATATTTTCTCTATTGCCATAGAACATTTTGTAACCATCTCATTAGCAGGCAATCTAATTATACAAATGTGATACATTCATTTTGAACACTTACTATTATACTGACTTAGTTACCGACTTGCAAAACATAATTCCAGTTTATCTTTAAGGAATTTTTTTCATAATGTTGTTAAATGTTATACTTAACCTAGTGAGGAAATTGTAACTTATTTAAATTGGCTTAGATCTGTTTCATATCTCAATGCTATAAATTTTAATTTTTATTTTTAAATGGGATTTAATGTTTTAGAATTAATAAACCTTTTTTTAAGGCTTGCTCATTAACAAGTATTTTCTTTTTTTTTATTTCCCCTATTTACAAAATCAACTAAATTTATTCACACAGAAAAGCAAAGTTAATAAAAATGACCATTCGAGACCAAACATTGAGAGACTAGAACTAGAGATTCTGACTGTTTTAGTAGCTTAGTGCGCCAACCATCTTTCTGCTACTTCATCCCATTGTTCGTTCATATTTTCTTTAGACCGACCCAAACACTTTGTTAAGTATGCAATTAATTTGGTTTAAGTCAAAGAAAATGTTTTATCAATCACAATTTAAAGGTATAGATATATTGGTGGTGTGTGTCAGGCAAAGAGCCACTTGAACCAGGGATCACTAAATATTTATATACCGGTATATATTTTGATTCTTCACTAATAAAATTCTTTAAAAAAAACTCATATCTTGTTCTTGTTTTCTACTTATAGATCTATCAAGAATCATCCTTCTTTGTCATTACTTATATCTTTGATTTGAAATCATCACATATTTTAAAATAGTAAGAAATCTGCAGCAGATAAATTTCTGACGACCTTCTTATCAAGTAAATTACAGGCTTTCTTCAAAACAAAAGATAATTATGTCCTATGCGTATCCTTGTGTAAACCTAGTCATGCATGTTAATAAGAGATTACTTTTCATGTCTGAGTATAGCAACCCGTACCATGCTTTAAGGACGTTAGGGGAGAAAGATCATTTCTACGAATTTGCCATAGGAATAAGAATTGTGTTTTTCTGGGTATTTTTTAAGCTTTTTTTTTATCAGTAAGTATTACAATGGAATTGTTATTATCAAAAATTATATCTGATGACTCAGGATTTAGCCTGAAATAGCAGAATTCATTGTTTAAGAAACGAAAAATAAAACTCTGTAGCCATATTACAAGGTCTACGGGGCTTGCAAAGACCTTCCTTCAGGGAACAGTACCAGGAAAAAAAGAAGAGGCAGACAGAGAAAGTGATAGGAAGACAACATAAAAGAATGGACGGTCCTGCCATTGAAAGAGGTTCTACCCAAGGCAAAAGACAGAAAGGAATGGAGAAAGACGGTTGACAAATCTTGTGTGGTACCCCAACGGTCCAACAAACTAAGGTAAAGGTCATCTTTAAGAAGAAATCTTGAAAAGATTGAACACACTAAGTTTGTAAATGTTTGTAAAATGTTTGACATGTTTCGGATGTTCCTTCAGAGTTGAAGATAGTTTACTTCCTAGTCCAAACCTCCCGCAGGACGACGGGGGATGGGAGCGGGCAGGTTTGAACCCTCGACCGTCGATAAATCCGAACGACAGTCCAGCGCGCAAACCGCACGACCAGGCAGCCATCTATATATCAAGCAATAATACTAACACTAATAGAAGGTAGGATTCGAAGATTTTACGGTATGCTGATGTATCCAAACACAGCTTGAATTTAATCTGTTGAAAATTGACACCAACAGTTGGGAAAATGAGTTACCGGATAGACTCCCCTTTCAATAAATAAAACTATAGTTTAAGTCGCCATATTCCACGAACGCAGCCCCGATGGGGTTTTGAGGTTTAAACCCACCTCAAAACACCCCTTTATTATTATTTTAGGCTAAAAACAACAGTCACCGAATTCCAAGAGCGTAGCCAAGAAGGTTTTTGGGATTAAAACCTCCATCCAAACCTCAAAACCCCCGCGAGCGATTGATTGTTTCTCGTGGCGCCGTGAGTGTCGGTGTTTTGGGGACGCAAAGAGCATAGCCGCGAGCAAAGAAAAAGATTAGCCCCAAATCTATCTAGTCATTCGTGTTAATAAGTGACCTAAACTCTGGTTAGTCGTTTGGTTTTCCTGGTTGATTCAGGCAAATTATTCGACTCTCTAATGGCAATAGAAAAGAAGGAGCTCTTCTTCTAATTTGTCCAAGCAATAAGAAATGTGTCTTTATCTGTGTGTCTTTCTGAGTATTTTATTAGGTTTTGTTTTTCTATACTTATCTTAGGCTATAAATTACAGACGTTACTTCAAAAGAGAAGATAATAACGCCCTACGCATTTCAATAGATGACAAATGTCGCATTTGGGGTTATCAATCCCTACTTTGATAATTGAAGTTTAACCGTATAGGGCCTATCGTACAAAAATGGACATAAGGTTTTCTTCTTTTTTTTTTTAAACTTTCTTTTGTTCCAAATAGTCTATTACCTAAATGTCCTATTACGAATTATAAAGTAATTTTTAAAATATTTATACCGCAACAATAACATTGTAACTTTCAATGTTTGAAGTCTTTCTGATTCATCATTCCGCTTTCTGCCACCTCGTATTGCTCCTCGAATGGCAATTATAGAAAAAAAAAAGTAAATGGAAAAATGTCAAGTTTTTTTTGCGTTAAGATCCATATCTCGATGTCTTAAGTTACCCCTGATAATTCCTTGTTCAGCATTACCCCCCCCCCCCTTTTTTTTTTCCTTTGGGGGTCTCGATCCCCGGTTGTCTGTTTTGAGAGCCGCTGATTAAATCGTGATTATGAAACTTAATGATGTTTTTTGGTAGAAGAGTTCCAATATATAGATCTGTATAGGTTTTTGACCGGTGTTAGCTTCTCGTAGTCAATGTTTGGCAGGTTGTTTTGACTACCGCAATGAGCACACTTAAGACACAAGGCCTAGTCAACCGAAACGAGATGACTTACAGCTACACACTTAGATAATTTTGATCTTTTTAGATCTACTCCTTTAAAGGCAATTAATTCTTGTTTAGTAGATCTATTCTGGTCTAGAATCCAATTAGTATTACTGGTAACTAAATTTAAAATTAAGTTAAATCATATCTGATTCTGATTGATATCACTATGCTGCATGCATAGACTGTGTCATAGATGATAGACGGATAGTTAAATTATTATTATACAATTTATAATACGCCTAGCGGCTAGCCTATAACTAGATCTATATGAGTGAGTATATCAGCCATAATAATCAGCTAATTACATAAATCAGGCTAACCTAATCATTTGCCTAATGACATGATAAATGATATGATTAGATTATTCATTTCTAGTATCATACTATGATTCATAGTATGATTAATAACTATGATATAGTATAGATTATAGACTCTTATAATAGTAGTTATAGACTCTATAGAGTCTACTATCATGCAGATCTAACTGATGACTTATCATATTCATATTGTGTCTATCATTATATGATTATTTATAGTTAGTATCATACTATTTATTACTATTATCATAGTCATAGTGACTATGACATAGTCTATCTCTTAGACTCTATGATGATTATGATGGTAGGAATAGGATAATAATTAATCTAAATAATAATACTAATAATTGCTTTTATATTACTTTCATGCTTATACTTATAGACTTTATAGTTATAGCATGCTCAGAGTGCTAGATCTATAAATTTGAATGATTATACTGATTCAGTCATTATCTTTTGAAGTATGCCTACTTTAGTGTCTTAAGTTACTAGTAAGACCTAATTTAGACTATGATTAACTTTATAAAAATATAGTTCAGATCTGGGAAGAGATCGATATCTAGTCATTTTAGAGTTTGAGTCTAGAATCTAGATCTAGTAGATTAGGATTTAGGAAAATATTATTTATATGTAAAGAAAATAAAGTTAATGTAAATTAACAATATGTTGTTGCTATGTTTTTTGTTGTTGTTTATTTACAATTGTCATATTTTAGTCATATAGACAATATGTAATATAGTATAAAATAATAGTATAATACATAGAGTCTGTCTAGATCTATGTACAGCTATTTTTTATTAAATTAAATTAATGATAATGACAAAGTATGATAAAAAGCATAAAATTTTTTTTAGAATTAGATCTAGATCGAGTAGGTTTTTTTTTTTTCTTCCTTTAAAATAAATGTCATCCTGATCTAATACCATACATTGGTTAACCTCTTCAGTTACAAGCATCAGTGCTATGGGCAGAGAGTTCAAATCAGAGAATGGTTCTCCTGCTTCAAAACAAAATGTTACATATGAGACAGTTACCGAGCACAATAAAAGAGATGATCAGTGGATAGTGATCAATAACAAAGTTTACGATGTGACAAAGTTTGCAAAGAAACATCCAGGAGGTGCTAAGATTCTGAACCACTATGCAGGAGAGGATGCTACAGTAAGTTTGTTAGGATCAACTAATTGACCTCATTCACCAATCGTAAACAAACAACATTTAGCCACGTGATTCTCTATCTCTTCCATACAAATTACCTAATCCATCAAGGCTGTCACGTGATACTTTTATTTTCATTGTTTTATCAATATTATCACGTGGCTAGATGTTGTTTGTTTACAATTGGTGAATGAGGTCCATTAGTTTTTTTACAACTTGCTTTGTATTTCTGGATGGTTGCCTGGTTATTTAGACTGCTCCTGAGTTCTAAGCCTTCCTGCGTCCATCCCCTGCCGTCCTGCCTTAGGTTTGGGCTAGGATGTAAAGTAAATTTAAGATCCCCTCTTAGACCTTGCTATCTATGGGTCAGATGATATTAAGGTCATCTGTTTCTGTGGCCCACGGTTAATGAGGATTTCATGTGGCCATCACAGTGATAAACAGATCAACCGCTTTTACTTTTCCCCAACTATTGTCAGGTACCCATGAGAGCTGGGTGGACTCAGAGGTGCCCTAAAGATTCCAAAATTTAAAATTGCAGTCTCCACAAGGGTTCAAACCCCTCTCACACCCACACACCATAAAACAGCCCCTTTAGAAATGGTGTGTGGATACTTACATGCTTTTTTTTTTTGGGGGGGGGGGGATCTCTTCAATCCATAACAGTGCTATGGACTTGGTCCTTAGGCATCCCAACGGGGATGTTGCTTTTCCTACCCTATTCACCTAAGCATGTCCTCTAATGACCGTTTTCATCTGGGTTACACAATGAGGCTGTGAAACATCGCCCAGAACTTTCATCTCCTCAAGAATGACATTATATATAACATGATTCTTTTGATATAATCTCACTGAAATATTATTTATTACAGGATGCTTGGGTAGCTTTTCATAATGACAAAGAGAAAGTTACCAAGTACTTGAATGCACTCTACATTGGGGATGTTATAGATCCTCCATTGGTAAATAAACATTTCATTTTTAATATTTAATGTATACATATAAAATTATAAAAATGCAATTGAATAACATTTGTTCCTATCATATAATTATTATTAATTATATTATATATTATTAACATATACACATTCATGACTTATGAAGCTTGGTTACTAGAGTAAATTGGGTGAATGGATTGATTGACTTGCTAAATCAGTAGTACCACTTTTAAATTCTAATGGTAGATTAAAGATTTACAAAAAGTAAAAATGATTAGTGGTTGCATAGGCAAAACATAGCCTATCTAGTACAGTGGAGAAAGATTAGTGTTTACCCCCAATATGATTCAAACAAAAAAAAAATTGTTGTTTATTTATAATTTAATGTAATATTATAAGCCCTAAATCTTTAGCTATTTCTTTTGTAATGTTTTTTGTTGTTTCCTTTTGCTTTTTTAAAATTATTGCTCAGTACAACATATCATTGCTTGTTGTACAGACTGAGTTTTTTTGTTTATTCATATCTTAGTAGCTTCATATCAAGTTTTCTTTTGTTTTCACTTTCAGACAAGTTTAAAGGAAGATTTCCGAAGCTTAAGAAAGCTGGTAGAAGATAATGGATGGTTAAAGCCAGAGCCTTTGTTCTTTATATGCCACTTCTTGCATGTTGTCCTCTTTGAGGCTGCAGCTGTTTGCTTGTTGTGGTACTTTGGCACTAGCTGGCCAATGGTGCTGTTAGCAGTGCTTTTCATGACAATCTCACAGGTAGGTCTTAGAAATGGTTACAAAAGATTAAGTTCCTTTGAGACTAAGAGGGAGAAAGTTCTCACCTTCACCTACCCCTTTGTCACGTATCAATTTAAATAAACCTAATCTAGGGTAAAATAAACTTAGCATATTTATGTCCAGTACGGAAAAACCTCACATGCAAGTGTCAAGAAATACCCATGACGTCATCACATCCGGTGACAGCTTGACATCTGGCGTGGGGTATTTGGATTGGCTAAAGCAAGCGTCTAGGCCGGGGTTATGAAGATGATTTGGAAGAAAGTGGGATTTAGATTTAGTTGTGGAGGAAACTTCATAGAGATAGGACATATTTTAGTTTTGAGTTGTAACTTGCAGTGACAAGTCTTGTATTTTATCTAAATATATTTTATTATTGAGCTTTGAAAGAAGATATTCATCTGATACAGTTTTATTTCTGTACATACTGTATATTTTTGTGATTCCAAGTTTTGAATTAAAGTTCTGTAATTTGAATTAAATCTTCATTTATTGAATCTCTAAGACATATTTAGATCTAGAGATATATCAACAGAATCCCCGGCACATCACAGTAACAACTTATCAACACCTTCCCACAAATAAGCATTCTGACAACAAGGAAGAAACCTAACTGTGATACCCTTAGTCTGTTGACCCAATGGGGAACCTCAAATACCCAATGGGGCACCTCAAGTACCCAATGGGACACCTTAAATACCCAATGGGGCACCTCAAATAGCCAATGTAACAAGGATACCAGAATAGTTGGAGTAAATTGAAGTCCCCCTTTCAGACCTTGTGATCTAAAGGGCAGATGATGTAAAGGTCATCTGTTTCTGTGGCCTACGGTTGACAATGGTGTCATGTGGCCAGCACAACGAACATCTGCCTTTATTTTTCCCAAACTAATGTCAGGTACCCATTAGATTTGGGTAGACTCAGAGGCGTCCAAAGATCCCGAAATTAAAAATCCCAGTCTTCACTAGGATTCGAACCCGGGACCCCATGTTTGGAAGCCAAGCACTTTACCGCTCAGCCACCGTGCCTCCAGAATTGTTGGAGAATGAACAGAAATCCTCTTTTAAAATTTACATACTTAATAACCCAAATTGAAAACATACAATGAATAAATACACACATTATTCCAAGTAGTATAAAATAAGCACTATAAAATAACAAATCCTAACTTACAGAATTAGATTCAGTATGAAGTTTTAAATCACTGGACCATCTAAATTAAGTTTTCTCCTCTATATATACTTTTCTAAACCAAATAAGAACTAGAAAGTCCTGCATAACTAAATTATAGCTTTTATATAGCACTACCTTCATGCTTATAGCATGCTCAGAGCGCTTTGGTCCAATCTCGTTTGTGGACCAGTGGGGAGAAGGGTATCTGGGAGAAGGTTTTTCCATGCTGCCTTTAGGCGCTCAGTAAACACAACTCTGCTCGAGTTGAGTGTCAAACCTCGAGCCCCCTTCATAGGTAGTCAAGTTCCCATATTCTAGAAACAAATTAAATTTTGATTTTTAATTGCCTCCCCTTATTTATTAAGACTTTTTAGTAGAGACATGAAATATCCAGTATCAAATGTGCAGAAAAACATTTTACATTCTCTGGCAGCATTGACATATTTTATTTTATGACAGTAATATTTTATCTAGGTTTTTTTTTTTTTGGACAGCGCTTTATGTAGAAACTTTAGGAGACAGCAAAGGCTTTGTTAAAGCAAAAAAAAATAATTTAAAATTAGCATCTGGCAAATGTCTAGCAGACACTACTTTTCAATTATGTTTGCGTATAATTTATCACCAGGCTCAAGCTGGCTGGACACAGCATGACTATGGTCATCACAGTGTATTCCCAGACATGAAGAGGTCACATATCTTTCATCATCTGACAGTTGGCTTTATGAAGGTAACTGCTTGAGTGCTTCAGCTCACAGTTTTGTTGAGCTTGTCCTAGCTTTATGAATGTGATGCTGACATAACAAATCATTGATCAAGAAAGTCAAATTCAAGAAAATATCAAATCTTATTAAAAAAAAACTTACTTAAAAACATAGGAAAAAAAAAGCCAAAGCCTTGCTAAGAATTATATCATTAGGCTTAAATGAAAGCCATGAAATTTGTGTTCATCTTAATGACAAGAATTAAATGTTCACCCTGATCAGTCTCACAAATTGTGTTTTGTTTATATTCATAAGTAATTAATTATTTGTTTCGGAAAAAGGGGAAGTTTATTTTACTTAGTGACAATGATGATATGTGTCTAGTAAAACAAGGATAGGGTTTTAGAGACAACAAAATAGAAGTCGACATAAACAGACATACTTTCAGGACAATGTAGAAATAAGTAGCATTTTATAAACATTAGCTGACATTTGACGGTTTCCTTCAATGCGATTAAAAATTGTTTGACATTCAGTATCATCATCGTCGATTTCTATTCTTTGTTCGGCCTTTCACCTGTGTTATTGAATTACATACTGTATTACCTCCATTTGGTTTATTTACATCAGACATTGCGGGAGCGCCTTACACATGGTATTCTAAATTTAGAGTTTTTCTCTACCTCGGGTGTTAAAATGTGGACCACGATAAGCACAAGTTGAGGAGATCCTAACCCAAGCTCTTAACCACTCAGCCATCACACCCTTAGCGTTAACTTTGAGATATATTAAATACATGTCAGCTAAGTAATTTAAATAATGATAATGTACTTATTAAAAAAAAATATTTTTTTAACAATCTTTGAATCTTTCCTACTTGCAGGGTGCCTCGTCCCATTGGTGGAACTTTCGCCACTTTCAGCATCATGCCAAGCCTAACATCATAAGAAAAGATCCTGACATTGAGGTTGCCTATCTATTTCTAATAGGAGATAAGCTCCCCGTAGAGTTTGGCAAGAAGAAAAAAGGATTCATGCCTTATCAATGGCAGCATAGATATTTCTTTCTGGGTAACTACAATTTGGAGTTTTCTCAATATTTTGTACAGTTGTAAGCTCTTAAATCAGAGTTTGGGAATTATATGTCATGTGTTATACACAAATTATCTATTAAATCTTTCATCGGTATGATGCTTATAGCCCCATGACAAGCAGTCCGCTTTCTGGCCTTCACATCAAGCTCAGGCTCTGTGAAATTTTTAACAATGACAGGATAAAAGGCACTGAGACCAGAAAGCTTCCAGACAGCAAGGAGTAGGAAATTCTCCACTGCCTTGTGACTAAACCCAAATATGGAAAAAGCTTTGGGAGTCAACTCTTAAGGAAAATGAGAACCCTTCGACAGATTTCAGTACACAGTGCTTATATAAATTCTGCCTGTATATTGGCCAAACGCAACTATACAAAAATAATGACATATCAAACAGAGCCTAGTATTTAGTATAGCAAGTTATTGTTTTCTAATGAAGTAAAATGATTTATTTGCCTAGGCATTACATTTATAGCATTGTTCATTTTGTTTTTAACTGCATCAACCAGGCTAAAAATTTGTCATAAACATGAACATTTAACTCGTTTGGTTTTAAAGACAACTTTCTAAATATCATTTTTGTCAAGTTGTAATAATAATTGTATAATAATTATAATATATAATAATATAGTTTATGATTTTTTGTGTTCAAAATAACTCATGCGTCTGCAATTGTTTGTTTTTTTCCATTTCTTCTAGTGGGACCTCCATTGCTACTTCCCCTGTACTTCCATTTTGAAATTCTGTATTTCTGTATCAAAAGAAGAGACTGGCTGGTAAATAAGTTTTGTATTTTCTTTTTATGGTTTCAAAACCTATCAAGATGTTTGAAGTTAAATTTGTAAACCCATGGAATCTTTTCTTAAGGTTTTTTTTTAAACCTATTATAACACAATTGAATAAATGTACACCTTAAATTTTAATATATTGCAGTGGTGGTTCTTAAATTGTAACTGGGATGATTGTAAGTATTAGAGATGGGAAAGGAACCGAATGATGAGCCAAACTATTTGAAAAAAACATTTCATATCACACTTCGCATCACATAAACATCATTTATTGCCTTATAAGCAAGTGTATTGGATTATTTGAGCTTACTGAGTCTAACACTAGCTTTGAAAGCAAAGACAACTGAAACTCTGTAATATTCTTCTTCCTGAAACTATGAAGAGTGACAATTTGTTACTTATAATAGAGGCAAAATATGAAGTTCTCTTAGCGTAACGATGTTAGGATCAGCTGTGCAGGTCATCATCTGAACGTAGCTGTTGAAATAGCTAAAAAAAATTCCCTTATGCTGATTTAGTTCATGATATGATCAAGAAGTGGTGGGATACTAAATCAGGAACTAGAACACCCTCTTAATTGGAATGTCGTTGGAATGTTTAATTTTTTCTTTTGCAATGCAATCCTTATCATGTCAAAACAGTAAGACAAACTTGAGCAACTAAACAATATTAGTAAAAATTGCTGTGTGACTTAATAAAATTTTTTCATCCATTTCACAGGCTAACTTGCAACTGTCACATGGCAGTGTACCAATATCCCCTGATGTATGAAAAATGTATTATTCATATTTTTCAACACTTGTTTGTTAAAATATTAGTCTTTTGTGATCGCAAATTTGTTTATTTTACGGCTGTGCTGAACAACTGAAGAGAACAGCACACTATTTTTCCTTGGCACAGTCTGCGAAAGAGCTCACAGCTTAGCAGCAAAAATCGGATAGTAATGACACAAGACATGAACTTCAAAAATAATACTTGGCACTGCTCTTGGCTGACTGCAATGCTTTGCCAATTCGGAAAAAGAATGATTTTCAAACTTTCCAATGATTGGATCAATGGTTAAAACTTTGTTGACTATTCCAGCCGCAAGTACTGCCAGTGAAAGGATACTTTCAGTGTGTGGAGTGCCAGTGAGCAATCTTTGAGCTATTCTATTTGAGCTATGACATTTGTAAAATACAACATGCAGCCCTGATTGTTAAACTGACAGTTGGCTACAATATCTTTGTTCAACGTCATATCATTAGTCATCATATTTACTGCTTCGATGTGGCAATATGTAATTTGAATGTTTGAAGTTGCAATAGCTAGTACGTGGCACGTTATTTGTGTTTATCTTTATTTATGTAAATTTCTAATTCATTTGAACTAATAAATTGAATTGAGCTTTATTACATGCACTAAGCTTAGCTTTCACCTAATTTCATAAAATCAAACTGAACTCAAACTTTAGATCTGAGTTAACTGAACCCAAACAATAGTCATTATCAAACTGAACTGAATTTGAACTTAAATCTAACCAAACTTGAACTTCATAAGATGGGCTCGAGTTCCATCTCTGGTAAGTATACAGTCAAGTGCTAAAAGTTCAAATATCCACCTTGTTAAAATCACTTGACCATATCCCTCACAGATTCTGTTTTAGTTTAAGCTTGTTGACTTAGAAAATATATTTTTTTCTATTTATAGGATTTGGCATTGTCCATTGGATTCTTCCTTCGCTTCTTCTATTTGTTTACACCATTCTTTGGAGGCTGGGGAACATTTGCTTTCTACATGGGCATTAGGTCAGTGTAAGATATTTGCTTGTCCACGCTAATATGATTTTATATAGTCTACATACATTTCTTTAGCAATCTGTCTGTTGTAATCATGGGACGTTGATATTGTTACGATCTCTCCTAATCAGGCCTTCTGTAAACACTGCTAAACACACATCAACACATCAAGAACTTGACGACAAGGCTCCAAATATTCTAGTGATTTAATAATGGTCAATTAAAACAGCCAATAGGACACAATTGGCAATACATCAACACTAAAAATGCTATGCTGTACATCACCGTACTAAACTAATAAACTCTACTGTCTCTATCTCTTCCTGGACTTGTACATACAGGACTCCACCAGGACCGACTTCATGGCAGACTAACAGTCCCGATCTACTCGCTGTCCTGTCTTGAACTGCACTGCCTTACACTGTGTCTCTGGTCCACGCAGGCTTATGATCAGATGACCATAACCTGGGTCCTATTCACATGCAAAGTTCATGCCAGTACTGTCCCTTGCCCTTCGATATAGCATGCTAAATTGTATTACTGGCCTGTGTCACATATATCAGCTGATCACACAGTTAACCCTATCGCGCCGCCAATAGGGTTACAACAATATTGATTAGGTTGTTTTAGCATGTATTCCTTTGAAATGTCCATCAAACTTTGAACATTTCTTTTATGTTTTTTAACTGTAATCTAGCAAAAGAACAGAAATGGTGGCGATGTGTGGCAGAGAGGCTAAGTATGCTTGAGCTTGGCATGGCTTCTAATGCGGGTTCTCAGGGTTTGAACCTGACTCAAGCAGAGTTGTGTTTTTATGAGCACCTAAAGGCAGCACAGAAAACCTTCTCCCAGATACCCCCCCCCTTCCAACTGGTCCACAAAAGAGATTGGAACATAGTGCTCTGAGCTATAAGCATGAAAGTTGCGCTATTTAAAATAATCATTTGAGTTCTTGTTTTTCATGAATGTATACATTTGTTAGTTGGTTTATCCTCAAGCTTAGGGCCTTAACATCCCCAGGTTTGTGGAGAGCCACTGGTTTACTTGGGTGACACAGATGAGCCACCTGCCCAATGTTGTGGACAGAGACAGCAAGGACATGGACTGGTTCAGCCTGCAGCTACGGTCATCCTGCAATGTCCACCAAAGCTGGTTCAACGACTGGTTCACAGGCCACCTCAACTACCAGATAGAGCACCAGTAAGTTTGCCAGTTAGGGCTTGCTTTGCACAGAGTAGAGATTAGAATTGATAATATTGTGGACAATTTCTGAGCTTAATTACATCTATTCACAGCTTATTCCCTACAATGCCTAGATGTAATTTCCACAAAGTGGCACCACTTGTTCAGTCCTTATGCAAAAAACATGGCATCGAGTATCGCAACAAAACACTTTTTACAGCGTGTGCAGATATAGTGAGGTAAGATCTACGTTGTAAGGTTTTTGTTGAAGATTGAATCAATTATTATTTAGAGGATACCCAAAATGGCTAACTGTGTTGAGAAGGATCTTGACGGGAAATGTTTCTGAAAATTTGAAACCTCTCTTTTAAATTGGAAGCTACAATGTTTATTTGTGTTTAAACCTTTTCACAACAATTTTAGCAATATTTTCAGTCAGTATTCATTTTTATTTGGTTTGATCTTTTGTTTTCAGTATGCTTAAAAAGTCTGGCCAACTGTGGTACGATGCCTACAATGAATAGCAGCAGTTATTGATCAGCTCAGTCATTTGTTCCCAAGTGTTATCACCTCTACAAACCCTGCTTCATTTATTAACAGTATTGATACCACTAGCCTTTAGGGGTAGAATGTACATTGTTTTTTGTTTTTGCTTTGCACGGGTAGAACAGTAGCTAATCAAAAAGTACTTAATGTGATGGTTTTGTTTTTTTGGTCTCTGAGTACACTCAATCCTAAATATAGTGTATGTGTTAAAAGATTTGCAACTAAGAAAGGACACATTTCACATCTTAAATACTCTGACAGAAATCTTAAGATTTAGTGGCACAGAGAAAATGTCAGTCAAGCTCTTGGGTATTACATGACTTAAAAAATGTATTTCCTAGTTGGCATTCGATTTAACTGACAAGTTTTATGCTATTTGAAATGTATTTCCTGTATGGCATTGCAGATTTCACTTTAATCTACTTTCTAGTTGGCTTCAAAGCTTCAGACACCAAAACGCTCAGCTCAATTTACAGGCAGGGATTAAATTACTCATTTTGTTTTTACAAATGTTTTATGACAGTCATTGTCAAATGAGACGAATGTGTGGCATAGTGAATTTTTTGTTATATGATTTTTTTTTTTAAATATCTAAATGGTCATAGGTTAACAATGTTATTCGCCAAAATATCTAGCATGGCAGTCCAGTTAAACCTAGTTTAATCAAGCCTCACTGACCTGATTCAATTTTGTTACAATACTCAGTCTTACTTAAAATCATTGTAACTTGTTTCTGCTGGAATGAAAAGAAAGCTTCGAAGATTTGAGAATAGCTCACAAATAGAGGATTAACTGTATTAATTTATTGTGATACTAGTTTTACAAATCATGTTGATGTTGTAATTGATTATTTTTGTTAGAGAAAAAACACATTTATCAAGTCGTATTTCAGACAAAGAAATAAATATTTCATCAGTATTGATATACTTGGCATGTACAGAGTCTACTTGTTTATTTATTTATTTTGTACATCTCCTTATTAGCTTTGCCTTTTTAAATTGATTTTTAAAGATGTATCTTTATTTATTGTTATATATATATACATTGCTACTTAGCTCATTACTTGTGTCAATAATTTTGTCTAATCTTTTTTTCAAGTATGGCATGGCAGGCTTTTAGCACATTTATCACTGTGTGCTGTATGTAATATTTGATTCAGACAATCACTAGCAATACATTTGTTTGCATTAGATATGTAAGTGTTTACAAGTAGTATTTGATTGGATAAATCTCACAAGATTGTTATCTGTAATTTCTTACACAATCAGATCTCATAATCGCTGATTCTCAATTTTGTGCATGCTTCACCTTTGAGAACATTTTGTTCCACATTTTGAGATAACTTTTGGATGCACTAATGGAATTTTAGGCAACCTTGACCTTCTGAAGTTGGAAAGAGGGGATTGTGGGAAAAGCTCAATTTTTTTTAAAGATTACAAATAACTTTTAAACTCATGGATCATTTGATGTCAAAGTCTTTACATTGTATACAGGGTATTCATTTCAATGTGTGTTTTGATGTGAACTTAATGCATTTTGTGAACAAAATCAATCTTACATGCACAAATATAATTTTTTACTTAATTTTTTGTCATTGGGTTGTTTTCTTTTGTGTTTACAGTATGCAGAGTCTACAGATAAATAGAATAATTCAGAAATTGCTATCACAAAAATGTTTTCACTTTAAAATGTAATTTCTATTAAAAGAAGAAAATATTAAAATACTATTCTATTTCATTATGTAGTAAGGTTGCCCCCCCCCCCCCCCTTTTCACAAAGCATATATAAACTCACTCTGATCTGTCTGGCAAAAAAGTGTACATTTATTTCTCTCACACCCATTCTCCAATCAAGTTGAAACTTTGTACAATTACATAAAAAAGGTAACCAAAAAGAATTAATTACTGGTAATTAATTATTTTGTTTAATAGCAACAAAGGAAACTATTACTTCAGTATTCACAAGTATGGCTAAATTTGTTAAATTTAGTCCACTTAAATGATTATTAAGGCAATTTCTCCCTCATGTATTCTCCTATCAAGTTGATACTTTAAACAATTATTTTCTTTATGTAACAAAACATGAATCAATATACAAAAATACTCAATTAATCAAGTAAATTAATTATTGGTAATTATAAAATGTTGACTTTAATTATAAGCCTTTAACTTCGGTACTCCTAATGATTTCTCATATTTTCCTTATCAGTAAAATATTGAGATATTATGTTCAGTATAGTATAAATATAGGCATCAGAAAAATAATAAATCACTTTCAGATTGTTACTCTCTTGGGCCAATCAATTGTACAACTATTTAAAGTATGGTGCATAACTGATATCATTCAATATAATATAAAGCAGAAAGTAAGGCGTATGTATGCATATATATGTATGTCCCTAATAAAAATTGAAACCACTTGACCAATCTTAATAAAACTTAGCATATATGTTCCTTAGATCATGGCTGAGGCGGTAGTGTGTGTTTAATGTCCCTACTACAACTGGAGGGTCCTATAAATACCTTATTGTATCTCTATTAAAGAATGAAACTTTTTATTTTTAAAATGTGACGGAACATTCTCCACATTTCACATACATCTAAATTTAATCCAGTAGATCAGTAATACCCAAACTAAGACCAGCAGGCTACGGGTCTTTATCCAGCTAGTTTACTCATAAAATTGCAAAGACGAAACAATTATACAGCCACTTATAATACTATGATTTTGTGTTAGTGCTGGGTCTGAATTTGTTTATCAACTGTACGGCTCATTCTTCAATACAAAACAAAAAACTGGTATAAAACGTAATTTTATTTCAATTTTCACATCTGAGATTGTCAGCTTCAAATGATGGTACTTTTATAAAGGTGCAAAATAAAAGGACAGCGGTTTGAAGAGATAAAATAAAGAGGGTCAAAGGCAGCGATAGTATAAAAATCAACATCTCCGTTCACTATGAGAGTACTCCTAAATCCAGACATCTTGTAACAGCAGACTATCTTTACACTAGTTAAAACTGAGTAATGTATCAAGCAATAGTTTGTTTTTATCCAGCGTACATTAGTAGTACTCACTTCATGTAGTAATATATGCATTCAAAGTGTTTACAGTCAACTTTAGACATTACTGTCAATATAAATGTATATTCTTTAGACTTGCCTAATGATATTACATAACAGCCTGCAAATCTATTCATTAAAATGTTTAAAGATTAAAAAAAAAAAAAACTATAGTGAAATATTTAAAAAATATATACAAAGAATTTACAAGAAGCAAAATCAAAGTAAAATGCCATTGAGTATTAGATAAGTGTCAGTAGATTGAAATCAAATAATAAAAGCTAAAAATTAAATGAATTCAGCCAAGGGGAGACACTAGCACCACATTTGACTCAAGTTATTAAGTAAGAAGAACAGATTAATAGATTATCTACACATATGATTAGCACTAGATTGGTTTACCCTATACCACCTGACTCCTAACTTGCATTTATAAAAGTAATCAGACTAGAACTTTTAAAGCCTCTAGCCCTTGAACAAAAAATATTGCACACACAAAGCTAAAATGTGGCCAGAGTGTAATTGGTTGCATTTCAATGTGCCCCTCTTCTCAGTGTTACATAATGATGTCGAAAACTCTGAGCCCCACAAAAAAAAATAAAAATACAAATACTTCAGTTTAAAACAAACTTGATCTTTGCTTCATGTCAGGAAACGTGAAAAAAAAACAACAACAGACAGAATCTAATTGTAGATTCTTTCAACTATAACCAAAAGGATTTTGGCATCTTTTCATTTAACCTACTATTAATACCGGTATTTGGTATATTGTTGTTAAACTTAAAGGAGACGTTCTGACTAGGCTACACATTTGCATAGTATTTTTTGCAAACCCTACCCCCTGGCATTGATAGTACACTAGGATTAAATTGTATCAATATAACTTTTTTTATAATAAACTTGTTACATACTTGATCAATAATAAATATCAGGCGCCCATTGAAAAATAAGAATTTAGTTTGTATATAATTACACTAAAAAAAGTGACTAATTTCACACATTTACATTCCTCAAAAACAATGTTAGAAATTTTAGGAATAAACTTTATTATATGTTCTTAATGATGTTTTCTATAGTCTAAACCCATGAAGTCACTAGTTCTGATACCGGTATAGTCATGTACACCTGTGATGCCCAACCATCTTTAGCCTGGTGGAAATAAACATTTCTATAGACATAGACAAGGAGCCAGAAATGGCCCACGGGCCATGATTTAAGTATCATTACTATACAACAATAGTAGGTAACCACTACATCCTTATTCAAAGATGCACAAGCAATGTCATTGTTTTTAAAATAGAGTTTCAGTATGTTGATGAGGAGATCTAGAGGCCAGCACATTTACTAGAGCACTATTTATTCCAGCTCACTTCTTCCAACAGAGCCGGGCAAACAGAAATTAGACATCTATCTGATATAAATTCAAACAGACTAATGCCAACTTTTCTCAACTTAACTTGCTGAACAAAAAAAATATATATATTAAAAATTTGTTGACTATGGACAGAAATTGTTAAAAAAAAAAAAAATTCAATTTTTTATTTAATTTACTGAAAATGTTAATTATTTTCTAAACTAACTAAAAAAACAAACAAACAAAAAAACAATTGTGTGGAGAAAAAAAATTATTAGTTAGACCATCAGCCATTTCACAGCAATATATATGCACAAATTTTTTTTCCAAACCATTAAAGAGTGTATAAATGATATTTTCTGATTAATCAAATATATCACCCCAAAAAAAATTATTTATACTAACTGAGACAATACAAGTCAAGGGCTAAAAACAAATGGCAGTTGTTGTGGCAGACATATAAATATAAAACCTAATTATAAATTATGATCTCTAATCAAGCACCAAGTATAGTTTTCATCAAACTGTTGACTACTTTTAATGATTCATCTTCAACAATGACAATGTCAAATTTGTCCATGTAGTGGTCAAGGTTCTCGGCAACCTGAAAAATAATACAACCATCCAAAAAATGTGTTCAGCATCCAAAAGTACATTTGAATGAGAGGCCAAGATAGTGACGGAGAGATTGAGAGAGGAGCAGAATAGAATAAATAGGTCAACAAGTATAGGGTCAGTCTTAATAGAGATTAAGTTCAGTGAAAAGAAAATTAGCAAACAAATATACTTTCATTCAATCCTAACTTACACAGGAGAGAGTTACAGTTTCATACAATGCCAACTTACACTGGAGAGAGTTACAGTTTCATGCAATCCTAACTTACACTGGAGAGAGTTACAGTTTCATGCAATCCTAATTTACACTGGAGAGAGTTGAAGTTTCATACAATCCTAACTCTCAATCAAGAGAGCTATAGTTTCTTAGAATCCTGACTTAAAATGGACAGAGGACAACACTAAGTTCCTATAATGATTCTTTGGTATGGATTGGTCTTTCTATTCCACTAATACAACTCTTGTAGGACTATCTAACTTAGGATATATTTTCAAATCCCAAATTTCATTTTAGCTTCTATCAAGGAAAGAAATGGACATGAATATAGCTAAAAGACTGGATACAAGGTTGATAAAACTGAGGCACTATTACGGTTTTGTCTGTATAGGGGAAAGAGACTTATTATTGTTATCATTATTATTATTATTATAGCTTTTATATAGCGCTACTTTCATGCTTATAGCATGCTCAGAGCGCTTTTGGTCCAATCTCATTTGTGGACCAGTGGGGGGGAAGGAGTATCTAGGAGTTGGTTTTCCGTGCTACCTTTAGGCGCTCAGTAAACACAACTCTGCCCAAGTCGGGTGTCGAACCTCGAGCCCTCTTCTAGGTAGCCATTGCTTTTGTATATATAGCCTGTCTTCCAGGCTCCTATAGCATGCTCAATGCACTTTAGCCAAATCTCTTTGTTTTTTTGTTTGTTTTTTTTTTTTGGGGGGGGGGGGGGGGGATGGAAGAAAGTTTCTTAAATGCCTATATATTCTTAATCTACTTCCACACTAAAAAAAAGATATTATATTTATAAGATCATCTTATCAACTATAAGATCAAACATGGCTATCCTCACAAGCAATGTCACCTTCTCTCTTTCTATACCACAATGCCCCTCTACTGGGACTCCCTGAAACAAATCCATTAGTTCTTTCTGCAGTCAGAACCCTTTTTTTTTTTTATTTTTGTCCTAAACCGTTGTAGAATGTTTCTAAAATCCCCTTTTCAATAGACTTGCTTTAAACTTTTTAAATAAAAGATTTCTTCTAGTCTAGTTGCAAGCCTGATTATAAATCATTGTGGAGATTATCAATTCTATTTTTAATAAAATCAGGAAGATTTTTATTGCTTAAATAATTTTTCAACAGGCCCATAGCCCCAGTGTATAAGCCCCCACCTGGGAAAATGAGTTGTTTTTTTGAGCTTTTCTATATATATTCTATATTCTAAAGGTTTAAAAGTATATAGTTTTTTAAACTAGACATATCGTTCTATTTTGTAAAAAAAATTTTTGTTTATTAATTAGTATTAGATCTTAAATTTCATTATTTTTTCAAAATATTTGTTTTTTAGGATTTTTTAAATTCAGGGTTATCCATCTTTGCCTGGGAAGGGTTTTTCCTAACTGGAAATAGGAGCTATTGGGTCCAATCAACCATGGCTTTCAATTAGTTATTAGACTAATTTACTTTGAGTAAAGTCCTTTTGCTCCATCAATGAATTCATATTGTGTGCCAAACTATTATGGTTCACTATGCTGTGTTCTAACCATGAATCTCTTTTGAGTTCCTCTAGATCTCATGTCATACCTTGAAGTTGAGAAAGCCAATCTTCAGCATGCACAGTACATGATCAGCACCTTCAGCCATGCGGAGGTCACCAATGGAGTCCCCCATCAGCAGGAGGTTCTCCCTGTGCCTGATGTTGAAGAAGTAATCACTGGAGTGAATAGCATTCTCATTCTTGTTGAAAGTATGGATCAGCTCATTCTCAAAGCCAACTATCACACCCTGAAACAGAGACAGTGTGGACAATTCTAATGAGTGTTTAGTTGCTATCACACCCTGAAACAGAGACAGTGTGGACAATTTTAATGAGTGTTTAGTTGCTATCAGACCCTAAAACAGAGACAATGTGGACAATTCTAATGAGTGTTTAGTTACTATCACACCTTGAAACAGAGACAGTGTGTACAATTCTAATGAATGCTCAGTTGCTGTCTATTTGAGTTCCTGGAAAGACAGGCAAGAGATTTAACACAAGACTGATAAGTTATGAGTCCTGGAATTTCAAGACAATTCTGAAAGTCTATTAAAACCTTGGTTTGACCAATGTTAGACAATGCATTCTATGTTTAGGTCCCCTCAACTCAACAATAAGAAACTTGAGCCGATTCAAAATAGAGCCATGAGATTTATAACTGATGACACTATAACCAGAAGCACTCCAAGACAAAACACTAAAAAGTAAAGTAGCAATAATACATAAAACACTGAATCATAAATTACACATTAAAAAAACACAACCTAATAAAATACTCAAAAAGATAAAGGCACATTTCTTATTTTATAAGCTAGGATTGATTCTTACAAGTGCAGTTTCTTCCCTAGTGCCTTTAAAGTAAGGAACAGGTTGCCTGAATTAGAATTAAAGTCTTTAATTAACAAACACATCAAGACTAACACATAGAGACAAGTAGAATGTAACTATCTTATAGTAAAAGACAGGTTCTGCAATGTTATCCACAGAAGTGGTCATGGTTTCATGCGACCCATTACCTATGGTAGCCTCTGACAACCAGCCCAACTCCTGTTCTTCGAGTGCAGTTCGTATACTGAGCCCAGCGAAATTGTTATCACAGACAGAAAGGGCAAAGGCAAGCAACTGGCACCTAGATCAGTAAAGCTTCAAGTAGGAGGATCTCATTAGCTTTGGCTGGCTAACCAGAGAAGGTAAACTCAGATTTCAAACATCCACTGCCTTGCAGCTATGCCCAAACAAAGAGAAAGGTTCCAATAGAGAACCCTGTGAAAAAAATCAGAAGCTAGCATCCCTTTAGCAGCTTGTGGCACACACCTGACAAAACCTAAGACACTACTGATTCCAAACTTTATCCTATATTAGCTGTTTCAATGTATGATGCGTGGAGATGGGTGGAACTGCTGTAAGGCAACATTTATTTTGTGAACAACAGACTAATTGACAATGAACAGAGTAAATTTGTAGTTCGAGACACTAACTATATGCTTTCTGAGACCATTCACTACCCTACTTTGATCTCATCTGTTAACTGTTGACCAAGTTTCTACTTTTCTGACTACCTTCTCCCTTGTGAAGAGTATCCTAAATTCATGCTTACTTTTGACTCAGGGAAGCCTGCTGAATGAAAAAATAAAGGGGGGTCTACCTGTTCATCAAATTTGAGAAAATTGGAAACAATCTTCATGTTTTCACGGTAGAAGTTTGCCTGCTGAGTGATGGCGAGATGGATGATGTCTCCAATACCAGCAGAGAAGATCAAAATCGGGATGTCCAGGTTGTGCAGCTCATCAAAAAAATCTTTGCAACCATCTCTGAATGATAAAAAAAATATTAAATAATTCACAGAAAAATAAATTCAACTTTAAGTAAAGCTTTATGTTCTGTCAGGGCTCAGGATGTTGCCTCAATCCTTCATTGCCCCACCCCACTGTAGACAATGCAACCACCATCACGATACTGTCAATCATATCCTTATGGGGAATATAAATAGTTCCATTAGGAAATTGCTGAATTAAAAAAGGTCAATGCCATCTCATAAATATAATTATTGAAAGAAAGTGAGGTTCTAAGAACTTTTGAATTAAATATTATCCATTCAGCATCAAATGAGACCAAACTATTGAACAGCAACCAACAACCAGAGGCAGTTATTTTTCTTACCTTAAGCGAGCATTCGAGTTAGCTACGATGTTTGTCAGAGCTTCCCTGGACAGCTTACAGGAAACTAATAGTTCATGACCTTTGGTCCACCTATAAAGCGAGAGCATGTATTTGTTAATTTTCCAAGTAACACAAAAACTATAAATTAATAAAACACTTTCAATATAAATTATTTAGCTTCAATATCTTAAGACAAAAACATGGTTACAAAGACAGTTTGTGTGGAAACAAACTCAAAATCGGCCCTCTATGTGGTACACCCAGGCAGGTAAAAAGGCAGGTTTCAATATTTTCAGAAAGAATATCAGAATGAAATTCTATCAAAGGCAAATGACAGAGAAGAATGGAGAAAGAATGTTGACAGATCCTTAATGGTGCCCCTACGGTTCAGCAGACCAAGGGATAGGTGAAAGTGAAGGTGAAGCTAGATGTGAACCTGGCCTGACTGAAGTCATATAATGATTATCTAACTGATCTAATTGTTTTGTAAAGGGTCAATCTCTTATTCAAAGTCACAAGAAACAACAGCATAATCTCTTATTCAAAGTCACAAGAAACAACAGCATTTCCGTTAAAAAACAAAAAAATTCCTTTAATTATGTTTCATATGTCTTTCCCTGCACATTGCAGTTCATGCAATAATATGAAAAAACTACTTATTAATTGTTGTTTTAAATTATGTTCCACTTGTATGCATATTAAATAGATTTTTTCTCTTTGAAAAAAATAGTAACCTTTTTTTGGTAAATGTAGTAGTTACTATGACAGAACTTACATAACTTAGCAATACATTCATAAAAAAAATTTTTTTTTCTTTGACAAAAAATCTTAAACCGTTTACATAAATGTGTTTGTTACTATTAATAGTGAATAGTTGTAGAAATAGTGTATTTTTATGAAAAAACTGCTTTCATAGTTGATTTTTAAACATTTAATTTTTCACTTTCAGAAAAGAAAAAAGAAGCTGTTGCATCAGAACTTTGAAAGGTCTAAAATATCATGTCGGATTTTCAATACCTTTTCTATTTTAATGAGATCTAAACGGGACAGACGGACATACATTCCACACAAAACTATTAGCGACTTTTCCCCTTTTGGGGGCAGCTAAAAATAATACATTAAGCAGATGAGGTAAAATTCAATCAATTGGGTGTAATAGTTTTGTGGACAACAAATATCTTGTGTATCGATTAGTATGTACAATCATAAAAAGTTTCCAAAAAAAAGAAAACGGTGACCATACAGTCTGCAAAAATTTGCTACATAAACCTATGACTTATGCTGATGATGCCCTGTTTACATTAATGTCTAATTAATGTTGCTGTGATGACCATGATGACCCCTTTATGTGTAATACTGGTGCATCGCTGGTATTTACGGAACATTTTGTGCCAGGATTTTGGTCTTGAAGAGATTTATTGTAAGGATAAACTCTTGACAAGCAGATGCCAGAGCATTCACAAGTCTCTGCAATCCTTCTTGCGAATGAGATATGAGTGCTGCATCATCGGCAAACAGCAGTTCCTTTATCAAGATACTCCGTCTCTTCGTTTTGGCTTTAAGGCGTTCCATGTTAAATAGCTTTCTATTGGATCTACTGTGGATATTTACTTAATCTTCCAAGGATTTAAAAGCACTGGTGAGTATAACTGAAAAGAAGATGCCGAATAGTGTTAGAGTCAAAACACATCCTTGTTTTACTCTCCTCTTGATGGAGAATGGCCTAGAGACGGAACTGTCAAATTGTGCGGTGCCCTGCATATTTTCATGAAAAGCTGACACTTGTTTCCGTAGCTTGTTTGGACAGCCAATTCTCTCTTATACACGAATGTTTCACTTTTTAAAAGTTAGTATGTTTCACTGCTATTATAAAGTTTAAATGTTTCACTGCTATTATAAAGTTTTAATGTTTCACTACTATTATAAAGAATGAATTTTTTACTGCTATTATAGAGTTTAAATGTTTTACTGCAATTATAAAAATTAAATGTTTTACTATGATTAATCAGTTTGAATGCTTCACTGTTAAAATAAAGTTTCATTGTTTCACTACTATCATAAAGTTTCATGTTTTATCACTATTATAAAATTCAATGTTTCACCAATATGAAGAGGTATTAATGCTTCACTGCTTTTATAAACTAATGCTTTACTGTTATTATAAAGTTAGTAAGTTTTATGGAACCAATTATTTTTTTTATAAAAGGGTGTGCGTTGGCCTTCAATTCTATAACCATATACAGCATTTCTTGATAACAAACAACAACAAAAATTTAAGTTTTATATAAGCAGGGTAAAAGTAAAATACAATTGAGAAAAAAATGGATAATTCCCTCAGAATGTGGAAAATAATTACAGAGAGAAAGAGTTAAGAAATAAAAAATCAAATTTCAAGGAAGCACTAAGCACCTGTTTTTTTTATAAAAAGAAAACTTTTAGCAAGTCACTTGGATGTGTTTAAACTCACTGCTCATACTCACTAGAGCTACTTTAGACATTTGTGTTTGTAAAATGTTTTTACATGTTTCGGACGTTCCTTCAGAATTGAAGATAATTTGCGTCTTAGTCTAAACCTCCAGCAGGGGGACGGCAGTAGGCAGGGTATGAACCCGGGACCATCGATACATTCAAGCAACAGTCCAGCGCGCATACCGACAATCAGGCAGCCATCCAATTCTTTGTATAAATGTTTATTATAAAAAAGAAAATAATTTTAAGAGACTATATTTTTTTTCTTTACAAGAGAGTTACATCCAAATATGAGAACCATTGTTAACATCATCTCGTTAATCATTTCAATGCACTCCCTAGTCAGGTCAAGACCAATTTAGCAAATAATCACAGAACTGTGAGATTACACTTACCATTCAATCATCTTTGGTATTTTTTCTTCAATAGTTAGGCTGTGATCGAATTCTATGGGAAGGTAATGATCTTTTAGCTTCGTGGCCTGAAATAAGCAAATGACTTGCTCTAAGGAAATGACTTTCCAAACATTAAACAACTATACTGTCCTAATAAGAGATTTAGGCTGAACCCTGGGACCTTAATTTTGTTAAGCTATTGACCAACATATATAATTCTAAACCCTGACAATTACAAGAACCAAAGAAAACTAAATTCATCATTTACAGAGTGGTACATTCAATGTCTAACCTCAACTTTGAAATAGTCTGGCATTACTGGGCTCTCTTCCAGTACACCTGGAAACAAAAAAGATGTTGAATGTTAAGAATAAAAGAATATGTTTTATATGAAATGTGTGTGATGAGCATGAGCCTGGACTGGATATTAAAACAAACAAGTCCATGAATAGACAGTAGCTTGTCTTGATGATTGTAAGTTCTATTAAAAGCTCTCAAATGCATACATTTTTGTCAGTATTTTGAATTTTTTTAATGTCTTTTAATGGTTTTGTTTTTCTTTGTAAGGTTAATCTTCCTTTGTCTTTCTATTTATTTATTTCATGTGTAATAATTATACTTAGCTTTAAAGTGAAAAATACATTTACATATATACTTTATACAAAATTTCTGTCAGTTTGGATTTCAACAAATTTTGGAGCAGTTTGTACATTTGTGAATGTCTAAATTTTGGAGCAGTTTGTACATTTGTGAATGTCTAAGTTCACAATGACAAAGTTTTATAACATGGCATAAGCACTATTGGTCCTAATGGAAGACACTACATGTACATAACATGATATCCTAATGGAAGTCATTAAAAGTACACAGCATGATAACTATGTGTCCTAAAGGAAGACACTACAAGTACATAACATGATATCCTAATGGAAGTCATTAAAAGTACACAGCATGATAACTATGTGTCCTAATGGAAGACACTACAAGTACATAACATGATATCCTAATGGAAGTCATTAAAAGTACACAGCATGATAACTGTGTGTCCAAATGGAAGACATTAAAAGTACACAGCATGATAACTATGTGTCCTAATGGAAGACATTAAAAGTACACAACATGATAACTATGTGTCCTAATGGAAGACATTACAAGTACATAAGTACATAACATGAGTACTACTTTAAACAACGCAGACACTACAAATACTTAACAAACTAGTACTATTTTTTATCTCATAATTTCTCCATGCTGTACACTTCTGCTATACAACTTGTTTTTTTAAACCAAGAAAATATGTTCAATGAATTTCATAAAATCTAATTGTTCTCAAGAATAAACTCTAGACAAAACTTAGAAGTCTAGAGTAGCAACTATGTAAACCAACATTAAACATCTCTTAACTTCATAAAACGTATACTTCTGTTATAGTTTGCATAAAGAGATAAATAACAATAAAATAAACAAAATAGAGGATTACTTTAAAATATAAAAAATTTTAAAAAAAACGGAGGGGGAAGCAAATCAAAGAAACACAAGTTTTTTAGCAAAAGGAGTAAGGAGATCTACACTTGAAGGAAGATACTAATGCACATTTAAAAAAAACACAGATCAGCAGTCTAAAAAACTTAGCTTTGCCAATTGGATGAGAGGAAATTATTTTGTTGTTAGAAAATAGACCTAGAAGATCAATCACATGACATTTCATTCTAAGAACAATAATGTGAATTATTTTAAAGCTTCAACCTAATGGACCCCTACAAAACAGGTCAAGACTCTTATGGTAACCAGTTTTAAAGGTTTGATTTTAAATTTATACTGTTCTGAATGTCCATGCAATTTACGATAGCAGACAAAATTTTGGTCAAAGTAAAAATTCATGACAGGCTCCAAATTTACCCAAAGAGAGACCGATTGATCAAATGATTGACTTTCTACTATCTTGCTGATGCTAAATGAATTTTACAATGGAAGTATATAAGAAGATTAGCTTTGTTTAGCATCTAAATCTACATGCATCTAATACTTTTGAAAGACCGCACTAACTTTTGTGTTGAGTTACATTAATGTTAGTATATTATCTACTCAAAAACTAACATTAACTGCTGATTCATCAAACTAGTTTTTTTTTAATAGTCATTACATGGTATCAAAATTCAAAAGAAATTCAGTAAACAAAAACATATTTCGACAAAAAAGAATAATTGTTTACACAATATTATAAAATTAACAAAACATTGTTACTAAATTATTTATAAATTTTAATTTTGTATTTTATGAACTGATTAAATCTTTTGAACCGAAGAGTCGGTACTGTAAGTGATTAAAATGTTCTTTTGTATTTTGATACCATATTGGAATGACATAAAATAAACACACAAAAAGAAACAAAGTTCTGGATGAAAAGTTTGGGACACACACACTATCCACTCACTGTGCGTAGTGCAGCAGAGCTTGCCATTTTCAGAGTATTTAGATAGTGTGCGATCAAAATCTGCCACAACCTAGGAGACAAAGAGTACACAAACTCAATATACATATAAACAAATATTAGTCACACATCGGGGGATGAGTACAATCCAAGCAGTCGCCATGCAGGTGGAGAAAGGGACTTACTGTGGGTCGTGCTGCAAGTTTTTCCATTTTTTGAGTGTGTGGTTAGTGTCCAGTCAAAGTCTGCAACCACCTATTGGAACAAGACAGGATGGGGGAGATAACTCTCAAAACTAGACTTGAGCCAAAAGTATTTTTTTTTAAAAAGCAGCATAACAGTTGAGTTAAAAAGTAGGATTGTAAGAGAAACCCAAGGTAAAAAGAACATTGCTAATGGCAAGGGCAAAAAAACAACAGAAAAGACAAACAGAAAAATAGCCAAAGAACAAGGAAAAACTTGTCCCTAAAGAATTTAAAAACAACAAAAAAAAAAAAGACAAATGAAATGCAGAACTCAATATTTAAAACATTTAGCTCATGGATAGAACCAAAGAAGTCAAATCATCAAAATTTCATGGGCTTTTTCTTTAAGTGATTCATACATTTTCTTTCATGGTGTTTTTATTAAAAACAGATTATTTATCATAAATCTTTTTTTTTTGGACTCCTTACGCAAGAATTTCCAAGTCCTTTACTTAAAAGTCTTAGTACCATTCAATAAAGGATGTTTACATAAAATAATACTATAATGCAATTTTGTCAACAGTATTTGAAATTCAGTCAAATCAATCAGACATTCTGATTTCCATGCCCTGTATCATGCAGCCTGAAATAATACTACAAGTTTGGAAAAACTAAAGAATTTATTTTTGTTTAAATCTATAAATAATGCCATCGACATAAAATAATTTTCCTTTGTATCTGAAGTCTGTGGTCTAGATTTCCATGGCTTATAGTTTACAGAGTGTCATGTAACCAGCACAATGATCAACCCCTTTATTTTGTACATGTGTACCCAACAGAGCAGAATAGCACCAGGGACATCATAAAATCGCTAATAAAAATCCTGACCCCATCAGAAATTTTCAATCACAGCTTTTCAGCCCCCAGCTCATCACTTTCACCACAGGTTGTTTACATTAAAAAAAGAATTACCCTATTTGCATTTGCATGGCATTATTTAAAATCCATATATTAATGGTAATTTCTAAACAAAAAGAAATTTCAAGACATACAGCAGAATTGGCTTTTTAATATGAAATAGAAGTTGATAAGGCCTCATTCAGTCAGGCAGTGACTATGGATCATCTCATAGAAAATGACATGAATGCCTGCGCATTAACTATGGTCAGAACAATTAAGCCCACACAGCTGTTGTGTCCAAAGTGACAATAAGAAACAGCTGTTGTGTCCAAAGTGACAATAAGATTTTGGATCAGCTGCATCGCAGGCTCTGCCAGGGTCACAGACTCCTGATTTTCCCCAGCGACAACTCCCAAAGTCTTCCCATGTTTGGGAAGGCCGAGGTTTGAATTCAGAGTTTCCCTTCTCCTTCCATTACTGGTTTAGGCGCTAGTTACTGGCCTTTGACCCTTCTCCTGCCAGTGATAACAGTTCCACCAAACCAATATCTAAGCCACACTTGAAGGCCAAAGGTTGGACTATAGAAGTACAAGAAAAAAACACATTTTAAGAGGATTCTTTTACTAAATTTAGTAAACAGCTCACAATTTTACATCAGATCTTGCTTAGGTCAAGGATGGAATGTTTGATAACAACAAATTCTACAAAGCAATCCGGCTAAAGGTTTTTCTTTAAATTAGTTTTATTAGAAAAATCAATGAAAACTAAAACATTAATTTTGAAAATCTCTAAAAATCGATTCTTTTGTTTTTAGCATAATGGTACTGATATATATTAGAAGCAGTACCAATGTGTCATTACTATACACCATCAGTCAGTCTTAAGAGTTAATATGATTATTTTATAAAGATCATAAAAGTTGTGTTGTTTTTTTCTAAGTCATTTGTCTAACCTGAAGTTTGTGGTGGGCATCTTTCATCATTGTTCTTATGGCTTGTTCTACAAATTTTTGATTTTTTATATGTACATTGGCATTGCCTAGTTCTGGAACCTGTGGAAATAAATGTTTGAGAAGCCAAAATGAGAAGCAGTGTCTTAAGTTAAAACTTTCCTCAAATGTGAAATAAGAAGCATGGGTAAAAACTCTTGCCCCAATTACTACACAATCATTTTCAGAAAATAAGTTTTGAAGCACATATATTTATTAAAGATAGTATTACACTTTCTAATCTTTCAGCCAAATATTTTAAAAAAATGTTAAAGCTCCATGCGCTGACTTGATGGTCCCAAGATCAAACTATGTCTGCTGCCATCTCACACCATCCTGTGTTTTTTTTTGGGGGGAGGGAAGTAAAAATCTTCAACTCTGAACGTCCGAAATGTAGAAAATGAGAAAAACTGTGTTCTGTGAAGGTGGTTGGACATCATGCTGGCCAAAAAAATTTTAACTATTGGTCCCTAAACATCTTCACCAGTCATTAATGCGATAAAGCAGCTGCATCTAATTTTAGTCTAAAACCATGAGATGAAGAATTTAATCATGATGTTATTGAGCAAGTAGTATAGATCTTGACTAACTAGGATTTTATGGGTTTTTGGAAAACTGGCATTTAAACTCAGGATTTAAGAACATTTCTCAGTCCAACCTCAACTCTTAATGTAAACCTTAGATATGGTGGGAAAAGATGATGATACTTTCCCACAAATTGACAGTAGATATCTTTTTAATCCACCTAATTCCTAATATACAGTATGTTCTAGCAAACAGGCGTTGCTTTTTGGGAGGATGTAAGAAAGACTCCAATAAACCATCCCATCTGCCATGCTGTTCCTCATTGGGGCCATGCGCTGCAGTGACTGCACTTTCATGGTTAGTGGCAGTACAGTATAAGAATTAGGGAAATCTCTCATGTGCTTGACCCTGACAGGTAGGGGTAAAACCAGTGCGACTCAAGGAAACCTGTCTAATAAAAATGGGATAAGAGCATATGATCTTCTAGATGATAGAGACCTTTGGACAGAGAGTTCTGTGAAGAGTCAATCTCTCCTCAAGGTAAAATCTTTCCCTTATGTCAAGGATCATAAAAATGTGCATGCTTGACCCTTAAAGGCCACTCTAGAAACGTAAGAAAAACAAAGTTTGTTTACTATTGTGCTGGCCAGTAAACACTGCCATTAAACAAAATGCCATAAAAAGTAGTACAAAAATGTAAAGTTCCCCTTTCAGACCTTTCAATCTATAGGGCAGATGATGTTAAGATCATCTGTTTCTTTGGCCAACAGTTATGTGGCTAGCACAATGACCAACCACCTTTACTTTCCTCAACTTAAGTTAAGTAGCCATTAGAGTTGGGTGGACTCAGGGGCACCCTGAAATTTAAAATCACAGCCTTCACTGAGATTCAAACCCAGGACCCCAGGTTCAGAAGCCAAATGCTTAACCTCTCAGCCACCACCAAAGGAGAGGACTGCTCTAATAGAAAAAGCACATTGAGAATGTAAGTAAAGCAGGGGAGACTTGCAAATGCAACCATTATGGCATAAGGTCTCAAAGAATAATTCTTTATTATTAGACCTACATTTCACAAATGTATTCTTAAACACACATACTTAGTTCAATTGCAGAAAAAAAAGGCAGTAAACTTACCAGAGCAATGAGTGAATTGGTTGTTTTACATCCGCTGGGTGCCTCAAACTGATACATTCTTGTAGAAATATCACAAAGTTAAATAGGACGGAAATCAGATAGAAGCAAATTATTGACTAATGACTAAAGCAACTGAGGAAAAAAAAATATAGCATATTGAACAAAGGCAAATTATCATAACAAACAAATTAATTTCATGACTTTTGTAAGGGTTTTTAGGGCTTAAGGCATTGCAAGTCTCCAAATCCAAAATTCTGTGGAAACAATAATTTTAAGTTTTTGTCTTTTTATCTCATAGACATCCTTCAACTTGGCAACTATATGGAATTTTACTTTCTAATAAGCTTTGGTGTTATTAACTATATAAACTTTTTTGAGAATTTTCAATTTAAAAAAAAAATGAACTTTCAACTTGGCAACCAAATGGGGGATTTACTTTCTAATATATTTTGGCATTATTGATTATATAGAAAGAAATGAACTGCACGGTAATCATTTAAAACACTTTCAAGAATAATGTTGACAACTTTTTAACAGACCAAATGCCTATTTTAGTCATAACTAACACCTGTATTACTTATAATGAACTGTAAATGAACAGAGTGTGATTTCACTGTGATCTCAGTGTGACAGCTAAACTTTGTTTAAATCCCCAGACTTCAAAACTGCTGTTACTAAGCTAATGGCTACCTATGACCTGAGCTCAAGTCTATAAAAGGAGGACCCCAAACAAAAGAAGAGCTCACTTGGATAGAAGGCAGAACTAATGTATAAAAGGTAAGGGGAAGACAGATGTCAACATTAAACAACTAGTGTCAACAAAATAGTCACAAAAAGCCCTGAAAAACTGAGTGTGAAAAACTCTTGTATCAAGAAGTCTTAATAGTAACATCTTTTTAGGTTTATTTATTAGGCCTATATGTACATGTTCTAAGCAACTGTTTAACTCTACCCCAGCTTAGTCTAAGTAGTCAACAAAATTTTTTTTACTTGTACTTTATGTTGGTAAAGCTAATTTCTCAATCTTTTGTACTCAAGATACCATTTCTTATTACCTTTATGAAGGTTCATCCCCTGCAATAGTGGAGTTTTATTAATTAATACAATATTTATTTAATGTTGTTTTTCAAATACCACAGGCGGAAGCAATTCAGCATCCAAATTCAGTCAAAATGAGAAGAGCTAATGAAAATATAGTCTGTCAATTAATAATGTGTTGAATATCAATAATGGGTTGAATGTCAAAATACAAAAGTTGAAAAGCTTTTGTCTTTGCTTCAGCCTTGTATACCCCATGAGGAATAGCCACCAATGCATAATCTGGACTAAGAACCTAGCCTAGAACTTAGCAAAGCAATAGATAGGATTAGGATATAATAATTTTTAATTCTGAAGGTTTATCCCAAACATATAAAACAAAGCAAAACATACTAGTGCCATAGTAATAAAACATGAAAATCTTTTGACAATTTTTGTGTAATTTCTTTCAAAAATGGAGCTCAATTATCTAAGAAGAAAATGTTAAAATGTTTTAATTTTCCTTTCATGAATTCTAACACAAACATAAACAATGGTGTTAACAGCACATTGAGCCTTGAGCAAGTTTACTAGTTACAGTAATAAATTTATTGGCTGTGATGTTTTATTTAAACCATACTGAAATAAATTGTAAGAAGTAGGTGTCACAGGATAAAATAGTAACCTTATTGTTATTATTATTAATTGTGAATTTGTTGAAGATAGAGCCTGAAAGTTAGGGAATGACCGGAGAGTGTGAGATTTTAGACAGTCAATGTAGTAGCTATGTAAGAAGTAAGTTAACTTAAAAAAGTAGTTACAATATAGTCACCCTAAGAGTAGGTCAGAGATCAATGTTAATGAGTTAAGGAGATAGCCATATAGAAAGTATCTTCATACTTTTTTTAGTCTGTTTATAGTGACTTTTTGACTGGATGACTCCAATTGACCTCTGTTGTGAATGACCCCTCAATGTTTTGATTTGCAAGAATGACCAGTGTGTAATGTGTATATATAGAAGGCAAGTAGCCTTGTTAGAGAAGGATGTTATATATTGACTTAAGTACTGTTTAGTCTAATATCAGATGTTGTTGCTGTTGAAAAACCTTTGTCATGTATCCATTTTTTAGTGGGTAAGTTTATTGTATTTTTTTCTCAAGATATTGGATTGTTGTAATTGTAGAGGATATTGTTTAATTGTTAGAATTTTGTTGCTTAAAATTGAGTAGCCCATTTGTATTGACAGTTCCGACGCCTCTCTATAAAACTCAACCCATCACAAGGCACTTTCACTGCATCTATAAATCACCTAACCAACCGCAACCTTGTTTGCTTCCCTGTGGTGATAAATTACTTAATGCAACCCTGCCTCTTGACCTAACAGTGGTGTTTGTAATATATAATCTACACAAATTCACAAAATTTAGTGAACCCCTTACTGTTTGTACAGAAAAGCTATGTAACAGTTCAACCTAAATACAAACTTTTAATGGTATTCACATTAAGTGATATAGTAAAAAAAAAAAGCTTTGCTATCTAACAACGAAAGTGCTATACCAACATACCTATGAACTTTGAACTGCTGACATTCTTTTCCCCCCCTGATGAAACAAGCTGTGTGACCTACGAACATCCAAAATCAAAATTTTAGTTTTTATGCAATAGCTTCATACAAAATATTGAAAATAAAGTATATAGCCAATATAGCAATGGCACTAGGGAAGAAGGAGCATTTATACAAATTTGTCCAAGCATATGGAACCAGTAAAGTGACTTTATAAAGTTTATCTTTTTTTTTTGTTTGTTTTTTTAGGATCTGTTTATTTTTTTTGTATTTAAAGCTTGGCTTATGGTTCCCTTTTATGACATTTAGATGTTTAATATTTGATACTTTGGATTTTTAGATCTGTCTATGTATAATTGCTACTTTACTCTAGTAACTAATATAATATTGTATAAAATCTATTCTGAAGTCACTAAACACAGTAAAGGACGGCTGCCTGGTCATGCGGTTTGCCATTTGGATTTATTGATGATCCCGGGTTCAAACCCTGCCCGCTCCCATCCCCCATCATCCTGCGATAGGTTTGGACTAGGAAGTAAACTATCTTCAACTCTGAAGGAACATCCGAAACTTGTAAAACATTTTACAAACAAACAAACAAAAGGGTTTCTAAATTTAATGAGTTTAGATCTAGAGTCTAGATAGTAGTTTACAAACTAATAAAATAAAAGTAAGGTCCTGTGTTACTTAGACTTTAGAGATAGTTAGTACTGCTACTAGTGTATTTTTATTTTTTTTGCTTTGCCTTTACTTAACTATTTAGTCTCTTCTAAAGACTGTTTTAGTGTTTAGATGTAGAGATCTAACAGACATCTATTTTTTATTCTATTCTATTGTATATATAGTCAATATAGATCTGAAGACGTTTTTTTTTTATCATATTATTATTATGAGTATAGACTATTAATACTATTATCACTATAGTCTATAGTTAGTATAAAATAAGTATAGATAATGGTATTAGTCTAATTAGTTTTTAGTATTTAGTATACTCAACTGTTACTCAACAGTATAGTGTCAGAATAGGTAGTATAAATATACTATATAGGTCTAGTTACCTAGTACCAGAGTCTAGACTCTAGACTATCCCACTATAGTCTATACTTATAATACTACAATATTATTCAAATCAATATATTATATACTACAACTATTACTAGACTACTATAACTAAGATAATTTACAATTGAATTATCAATTACACAATTAGTAAATCTGTGAATTACACTATGCTCCTACAGTCTACAGTTAGTGAGTTACACTACACTTACACTGTACTGAGACTGACTGAGTACAGAACAGTAGAACAGTGAGTGACACTGACGCCTGACGGTGACTGACAGCACAATATTTTTATATTTTATATATAATATTATTATTAATTATCTAGAAATAGAATCTATTTAATTACTTTTACAACTATTCCAAATCTAGGGTAGTGTAGATCTAGATGTAGTAGATCGAGACATAGAATAAATATATTAGATTAGAGTCTTAGATTCTAAAAGTCTAGTCTAGATCTAGATCTCGTTCTGAAGAATCATGAATGACAAGCCAAATGCTAGTGACTGTGGATCATCTTTGACAATTTATAGGTGAAGAGCTTCCAGGGGAGGTTACTTCAATTGTTTATATCTTCTCAATCTTGATCATTTTCTCTCTCTATATATATATAGATCTATATAATATATGGTAATATCTAATTCTAGATTCAATACTATTTTATACAAATCTTATATTAACTTTGTCTTTCTGTCTATTAATTTTGTACACGTTATTTCTCCCACTTTCCATTCTTGGATTCTTGTTTCTAACAAAACATGAATAAAAAAAAATTAAATAGCGGTAATTAATTAAGTTTTTGATACGTCAAAGGGAAATAAATCTTACATTATTGAGATTATGGCTGTAAAGGTGGCGTTCTTACACTTAGATTGTTGTTTTTGTTTCAAAGAATATAGTTTAGGCCAATAGTGGGATATAGAAGGCCTACTAAACAGTCTATTCTACCCAGTGCCGGATTTAAGTAACTGGAGGCCCTTACACTTTTTCAAAACCTGTAATGAAGTTCCACTTATGAATAATAACACTTAACTTAATCTTCATCTAAAAGTGTCTCATATTTTAGAAGAAATAAAAAGATTAATTTTAAATTGAACCTTTTCTTTTAGAAAAAAAAAATATATATATATATAATATGCCTATGTTAGTTGTAAAAAGTGTATATTTTTTTAGTTTATGGAGGTAAGGCCCATATGGTTGCCACACTTCCGTAAATCCAGAGCTGCATTTACATATTCCTAGCAGGCGACACTTCTTCATCATGAGATTGCTGCCAACCGACAGCGGTTTAAAGCTTTGGCAAAAAATTTTTTTAGAAAAAAAATTCTCTTTGAAATTTGGATATATATCTTTCTTATGGAGAATTACCTGTAGTCTAGTACCCAAGGAAATTGTCTGCCCTGCAAAGGGAGATAAGCCGCTATTCGTTTTGTGTAGCCCTTTTGTCTTTCTATTTTATACCTAGGTATGTTGGATTTTCTTCTTTAATTATTGGCTGTGAATCTATTTTAAAAATGTAGTTTCTTTTTGCCATTTTTGTTGCTGTGGCTAAATATTGAATAAACCAACGTTTCTTTATTTCCATAATTTGAAATCCAATTAGTAGAAATAGTTGCAAGGGCTCTGTTATAATTTGGATCTAGTAATCACTGGATATTTCTCAGTGGTCCAGATTAAGCGATTGTCTGCGTAAAGTGCCTTATTGATCGATTGATCGAAAAATGAGGTCTGGAAGGTCATTCAGTGGAATGGCTATTTTTAATCCTTTTTTAAATTTTTATTTAAATACTAGCTGAATCTAACCCACGGCCTGCGATTTAACCCAATTTGTAAAAGAGTTTCGCTCTTTAATAGAGATAAATTTAGGTATTTTATTTTTAGCCCCCCCTCCATCCGGTTCCAGCTGTGGAAAATACATCAAACATACATTACGGTCTCCACTATGATCTAAGGAACATTTATGCCAAGTTTTATCAAGGTTGGTGAAACGGTTTTGATTTCTATGCAGAACATTCAGCTTTATATATTAGATATGCTCTACAAATAAACCTCTTCTAAAACACTTGAGTATGCATAAACTACTGCAAATAAATAATCAGACTGGTGTTTTTTAAAAGAAAGGGAAATAGGCATATATCTTTGAAAACATTTGTAGTCTGTTTAAAGTTGTGTTATTTGTCAAACTATCATTATAAAATATATATTGTGTGTTTTCAGGTGCATTAAAAATCATGACAAAGAAACCCTTAAGAATCACAAAGTCCTAATCAAATTGCTCCAAGCCAGACCTCCTACATCACTTCAAATGAGAGTAACTATGGGAGGTGTTCTAGCATGAAGAGGACATCACTGTCTTCCTACCTGCAGAATAGAGTCAGCTGTTGATAGTATTGATGGAGCAGTAATAACACCTGTAATTCACTACAATGTTGTATTTTTTACCAGAGACTTTAAACTAATTGTCCCACTTTTCATCCTTGAGTGTCTTTACAAAGCATGTGAAACAATTCTAAACAAGTTTTAATCTACAAGGTCAACTAAAACACTGACTGAAAATACTTGTAAAAATTTTGAAATAATTTTATTCACAAAATGATATTATTTGCTTGATACCACAATGTCAAGCAAATGCACTAAAAACCATATTTATTTAGAATTATGATAATAGTAATATGAACAGATAAGAGAGTGATGAGAGCTGTGAATTCAGAGGACAACAATATCAGCTCAATCTCAAAGAGTTAACTGTGAAAGCTGGTTAATGTAGAAAGTGGTTGCCCTCCCCAGTTACTTTCTCCTTTTAACACCCCCCCCCCTCCTTTTTTTTTCAACACACCAACTCCCCAGTGAATAAACAGCAAAGGGCAACAACTTAAAACAAGAACATTATTTTAAAGAACTGTTGAAATAAAAAAAAAAAAAAAGCTTAATCTAACAACAAGTGACTGAGTAGTCCAATGATAGATAGATATATATGTACATACATATATATATATCTATCTCTATATACATATATACGCATATATATATATACACATACACACAGCGGTAGTAGTAGAGAACAAATGTACATTAACAATACAAGCATGCTTTGTGTTCATGGCAATCCACTGAATGGACAAACATAACAAACAAATCTTTGACTTCACGGCCCAAATTAACATATTTCTTTTCCCTTTTTATTTTATTCTAAATTTATATTGTAAAAATAAAAAAAAAAAAGCACCAGTTTACAGGGACTATAAAGATTGTTCTTCATTGGTTATCATACAAAAAAAATATTTCTTGCGAGATACAGAAAGAAAGAGTAAATCTAGGCTAATGGACCATTAGTTTTCAAGCATATCGAGATATGAGGCAAGTTCTAAGTACTGCCAGTGACTATAGCGAAAATATAAATAATCCTCTATACTGATCTGAAATAAGTTTGCATATTCTGAACACAAGTTGTTCAAGCCTAACAATGTTGTGGTAAATAAAAGTGTGCACATGTTTAAACCATACAATGGACAAATTTTATCCCACTAGACATTTCAAGGTTTAAAGGTGCAGTTATATAATTAAGACTTAACCATCACTGAAAGAAGCAGGTAAGGAAACATTATGAAAAGAAGTGAGAAAACCAAGAGCTCTAACAAGCAGATCACATAGTTGTACAAATAACAAGCATTAAAAGAAGAAAAAAAAAAACAGCTCTAAAGGATGCAGTTTTGAATTAAATTGAAGAAACAGTAGAATAGTTGTTGTCGATACAATAAAATATAATCTATTAGAAATAAAAAGGACATCTTTATATATAAATAGAGAGAAGACAGCGAAAAAGAAAATAATGATAAAATAGTAATGGATAACATTTGGCCAATTCGCTTGATGAAAAAAAAAAAACCTTCAGACATCCAAACAGGCAGGTGATAGTTTGACAATAAATAACTTAAAAAAAAAAAAAGAATGAGGTATACAAAATAAATTTCAACAACAAAAAAAATGTATTAAAAAAAATAACATTTGACATTTCTATTTCAAAGAACAAGGCTATTTCATTTTCTGGTCAACTTTTTTAAAAGCTAATCTTAACAAACGTGCTGGGAAAGTGATTGAATTGTTCAACAGTTATTTACTTTGTTTATAAAATGTATTCCTAATTTGAATTTGTAGTTTCAAAGGATTTAAATAAGAATGAAAAGTTTATCAATTAAAAATTTTAAGTTTCAAGGACAAAATTAGCCAAGTATATCTGCAATGGACTTTTCATGTACCTAGAATATAATCTTTCAAAAAAACCAGTAACATAATTATTAGCGTAAACAATTGTTCACTATAGTAGTAATAGTTTATTTCATGAATGAATGCATTGCAAACATTTCATAAAACGTTGGGTTAATGTTTTCCTTACATTTTATCCATATTATTACAATAATACATAAAGCAGTCTATTAGAATAATATTGTCCATACTAATTGTTAAGACTACAATTCTATCTCAATGGCTGGTAAATCTAGTTTCTAGACATCTGGTGAGACATCTACAAATAATAATGTAAAGTTGATAGTTAAATAGTTTCCAAACATTGTATTCTAGTCTTTTAAAATTGAGCTGCAGCTTAAGATTGTTTCTTTGTTCATCAATTAAGATCAACAAGCTGGCATTGCCTATCATTTCTTCAATATTGCTTGGTCAGTGGTGCCATGATAATACTAAAATAATATCTAATTAAGATTTATTTATTGAACAAAATTTCTGATTCTGTTTTCATCCTTAACTATAAAGTATAATTATCAGCTAAAAATGTTTCTGTTTTCATCCTTAGCTATTAAATATAATTATCAACTAGAAATGTTTGTTTTCATCCTTAACTATAAATGATAATTATCAACAAAAATATTTGTTTTCATCCTTAACTATAAATGATAATTATCAATTAAAAATGTATATTTATCTTGTAGATAATTAACTGCCAACTGATATATTTGTCAAAAAAAAAGTTTTCTATATTAGTACACACTGGTAAACTTATCTTACTCATAATGGATATTAAAAAAACAACAAAATAATTCCCCCCAATTTTTCGCTATTTTCAAATTTCCTTCACATTAAAAAGCATTCAAATATTCCCAGACAATACATTCTGTACTTTATTCATTTAATATTTTTGCTTTACAAATTTACATACGGTCCCATAAGTTATCGGATGCTAAATTCTCCAAACAACACAAAATGCTTATAAATTACAGAACCATTACTATTCTGTGACTCATGCACCCAAACACACAAATATCGGAACTAAAAAAAAAAATATGTTAAGGCCTTTAAAATCTATCACAACAAAAATGTGTGAAACTGTTCTTTATTTAAAAACTAAATTATTTCATGTTGTAAAAATCTTCAATGTCGTTGACAGGCAAGTTATAACAGCTGTTGACGTATTTCTGGTAGCATGAACATGAATAAATGTTAGTTAGACTAGCTCAGAATGTACACTTGCTGAGTCATTTTCTGTATTTACATTGGGATGGTCTTTAAAATAAGGGGAACGTTGATAGCTTTTTTTTTATTGTTCTGAAAAATTTTTCTTTTTCTTTATAAAGTAACATTTTGTATTGGTTTTCTTTGAAAGTAGTCTATAAAAAAGATTGTACTTTGAATATACATCAGACTTAACGGTCTTGAAGAGTTCATAAAGCATACTTGTCTTTAAAGAAAGCTCCACATTCATCTACTACTAGAATCAATGCTTTAAAATGCAACAAAAATGAAGAGAAAAAAAAAAAGAGTTAAAAATAGGACAGACGTTTGATCATAGATCAACTCGCTATTATCACATTAATGTTTCATACATCATGAAGAACAAATGCCTTTGCAGTGAAGTAAAGAATTTAAAAAAAAAAAAAAAAGATTCAACAAGTAAACTCTAGTCAACATATACACCTCTCCACACACAGCCACACTTGTACAGATTCTGTTCCCATAGTTTAAATACTAGTCTCTCCACACCTTCAAGTTTTGTGACACATGGCCTGTTGTCATGACGGTAAGAAAGATGAGGGTGTTTTTAGATTCTCTATTTCTTGACGCTGCTGATCTGAAGACATTATTCTGTAAAAATAAACAGATTTTGCTTGATTTTTTTCTAAAAAAAGAACAATATATAATGTAGTTGCAAGCATATAGAACAAGCCACAATTAGGGCTTTTATACGAGCATATATAAAATCTAAAGGCTGGACATTGATTGGAGCAGAGTGTATAGCATCAGAAGAAATAGCAAGCAACTTATACAAGTAGAGTCAAAGTGATAATAAATTTAATTTTTGTTCAGAAGAGGACTAGGAATTTCTCCTGAGTAGATATCACCACTATCCTACTTTTTACTAGAGTATTGATAGACAGATTGAGTAGTTAAAAAGCAACATTCTGACAACTTCATATTTTATTACTGTGATGCCTATGCTGCAACTGAATCTAGTCTGTGACGGGGTGTGACCTGGCCCTCACCATAACTACCGCACTTATTTTGTTCTTCAATAGTTCTTCTTAACTCTTTCTGTCTGTAATTATTTTCCATGTTTCGATGGAATTACTCATTTTGCTCATTTGTGTTTCACTACCCTGTTATGATTAATCTTCAATAACTTTTTGTTATGTAATCAGGAAATGTTATATTAGGTATACAATTATAGAAGAATGCATGCTCTGTTTATATAACACAAATTAAAGTTTATAAAACCCAAATTTAAGTTAATTTAATGGGGCTCAAATCAACATTGGTATCATCAGTTAAGAGAGAAAGAGTTAAAAATGCATTTCAACTAAAATGAGGTTTTTGTAAGTAGTTTGTATAAATTCTAGTTGAAAGAGGAATTGGGAAATATTTACCATTATCAGTTTAATTGCAGTGTGACCTTGTTACAAATAGTATAATATGGTCATAATAAATGAGAGAACTATATTTTTTCACACACTTGTAAAGAAATATATTTGATCAATGATCTACCATACTTTCTTGTACCATTTCCTATTGTACAGAATCAGGTTTTTGGCAAAATCAGTTATTGTATTCTCCATTAATTATGTACTTTGTGATGCCAGATTTCAGAATCAACATAAAGCTTATTGTAATATTTTAAACCATAATATTTGCCAAAGAAAACTACTTCATGTAAGTATGACACTGGGGAGGGAGCACACAAAAAAATAATCCAGCATACCTTTGTTCATGGAGAGTTGACTGGATTTCAGCTATCCGAACTTGAGAACGAGCTCTTTTAAGTTGAACAGATATCTGACTAATCTGTAGACTACCATTGGCCACCGACTCTTCCCATAGTTTTGCAGCCTGAGAGTGAACAATTTTACACCATGTTTTAACTTTAACATATGATGACCAGAAATGAAAAGGGATTCGTATTGCAGCTAAACAAAAACAAACTATACAACCTAAAAATCATTTGTGTTACACCATATCATTCGTATGCATTGGCACACTATTGTGACAGAAAAACCCTGTACATAATACATAAGGGTGTTCAAAATGTCTTCCCTCACAATAACACCTCTCTTGTCAATTGTATTGCACAGTTATATTAAATGGTGTTAGAAAGGAGATAGAAGCTTTTTATTCTGCAAATGTATTATTGCTTTTCAAAGTGATTAACTTTATGCTGTGATTTGGGTTATTTAAATAGTGTATTCCGCATAACTATAGCGTAACATTGCCAAATGCGTTAATTTACATTACTTTTGTGACAGTCTAAGTTCCTGCAATAGCGCAACATTGCCTTAATTAATTTTCATTAATTTTTAACTGTTACACTACATTGTTGCTGCTACAATTAAAGTGTTGAGATTATGTTGAGAACCGTTATTTTAAAGTGTCCCAAGTCTATTCTGTGTTAATGGGTACCAGACATCTGTTTTGGAAAAGTAAAACCAAATAATGTGCTGGCTTCAAGACACCCTTATTTATAGCTGGCCAAGTAAACTTTAGGTCACCTAACCAGGTCTTGAAGGAAACTTTCATGTACTGAAATATTTAAATCAGCTAAATGAAGCTAAATAAAAGCAAGTTTGCCTAAGGTTATTAAACAAGAAGATTGTTATCGAGAAGTTATTTTCTATGCAATGTCTACCTGTTTCTCCACTAAGTCTGCTTGCCAGCCTAACACATGCCCAATCAGTTTTTCATTATAATAGTTGCTAAGAGAAGCTGTTAATTTGGCAGTCTCCTCACGCTTCATGGCTGCAGCTGTTAGCGAGTTAATGGCTGCATTCTGTGAGCTGGAATCACTGGGAGTTGGGCTACCACTGAAATCACAGAAGTCATACCAGTTATGGACAATTGTTCAGAATTAGAAAAGCATTATGAGAATGCACATTATGATTATTCACAACAGTATGACACCAAACAAGATGTGATTTTTTTATACTCTCCTGCATACACTACATTTGCTTCCTGTGAATGCAATAATCCACAAAAAGGTGGACAAACTTTGTTGACAGTCATCTTCAATAAAGAAACTGCCCCATATCTTAGTGAATTAAACACCCCATATGTCCTTCAGAGAGCCCTGTGCTCCATGGTCTCAACGCGCTTAGTTATGCCACTTTTTCCCTTAAACTTATGGTCAGCTGGTCTTTTTAGTGCATGGTCCAAAGGTTTGGAATTTACTCCCCATTGAGTTCAGCCAAACCACATTTAAAAAAAAACATTAAGGCCTACAAATTAGATTAGTTTGCTATAAGGCCTACAAATTAGATTCGTTTGCTATTTTTACTCTCAATTTATGATTGTCATGTTGTCATAGTGACTAGAGCCTACAGAATGTGTTTACAGCACTACATACATCAAATTATTATTTGCATTTATGATTTGATTTATTAACTTAATAAACTGTTCACATTTGATTGTAAAATATTTTTTCTATGTAGCACATTTGATCCAAACCAACTTTCAGCTACTGATATCTAGTTAATGTTTTTTAAACATATAAGACTCTTACCAAGAGCTACGAGAGCTTGTTGCAGATACCGGACTAGTTCTTTCTAGCACATCATCTCCTTGTGAGTTATGCACCAACCCTGGAGAATGTCAATAAAATAGGCATGATTATTTTTAAATGGTTCAAAGATAAATCAATTCTATATCATATATGAAGAATGCCAACAGATTTTCAAAGAAGTTTAGGCAGCTGATTTAGTTATAAGCAAAATAATGTGGACAAAAAAAACATTAGTAGACTTGTACTTTGACATTTTAAATTTGTGAAATTAAAAGCTTGTTAGAAATTACTAATTGTTAATGCGTTTAATACATCATTCAAGTGTCACCAGTAAATCTGCAGATGTGTGTGCGCATGTGGATAAGGTTGAACTATAATAATTTGACATAAGTGCCTATGCCTGGATATAAACTATACTGATACAAAACTTTCATACTTGGAGTTGTGGTGCTTTGCTGAGCTCTAATATGCATACTCAAGGCCTTTTGAAGTTCTTGCAATGTTTGAATTGCTGAAAAAAAAATATGTGGCTAGAACATAAAAAAAAAAACAACAAAAAAAAAACTGGCAGCATGCCATTGATAGAGTTATTAGTTAACCAACAGTCTAATAAAATTCTTTATTGATCAATGCCAAATATAAAATTTAATATTAGAAAAACCACTGTAATGGAGCAATTAGATGACACAAGTGTTTAGGTGACTGACATGGTCTAAACTCATGCAAGAGTGATGGAGAGGTTCACACTAATATAGAGATCGATTGAGATCCTCTTTTGATTTAAGATTGATATGGTCTACACTAATGCAAAGGTAATTAAGATAGCCTACACTAGTGCTAGAGTAATTTAGATGGTTTACACTAGTGGTGGCCGAGTGATAACCAAACAGAGTTTTCAAGTTTGAATCCCGGGTGAAGACTGGGATTTTGAATGTCAGAATGCTACAAATACTTTGGATACAAGAAACCCTCATTAATAGTCGGTCATAGAAACAGATGAGCTTAACACATTATTGCCTACAAGTATACATCTTGCGTATTTTGTATGCAAATGGACACAAAAATACGCGAGTACGGTTTATCATCTGAAAATACGCATTTCCCCCTCTAAAGCAGAAAAAAAAAATGTATTAAAAAAAAAAAACAAGTAGTTCTTGCTAATCATATATATATAGATCAGTGTGTCAATGCCTGAAAATTGACTATTCCTATATTTGCACATTAAAAAACAACCAACTGTTAATGAAGCTGCTTACAGATCTAGATCTCTGGATTTGATTTTTTTTTTAGATGAAAGTGAGAAGGACAGAGGTTTTCATAGAAGAAATATTGGTTGAGCTTAATAGCATGATAAAGGGAATCAAACTGATGTTCCCTAACTTGCAAAATGTATCTTCTGTGGTAGCTACTGTTATAGTCACTAGCGACTAGCTAGGTTCCATAACTTATGAAGGCCTAAATTCAAAGAATGAAATCAGGGGCCTTTAAGGCAGACTCAATAGCCAACCTTTTTTATATTAGAAACAAGTTCAATGACTAATTAGGATTATCTGCCTTATAAAACTAGATGTCACTGATCTAGCTAAATTTTCTGTTGCTGCTATTATGGAATGTAAAGTACACAAGAGGCATTATGATCATAAGATCATTGCCAAATGACAAGAATGTTATCATTCTAACATATTCTAGAAAAGTCTAAGACAAAGACTACAAGTGTAAATATTTTGACAACTGTACAAAATGTCTTGTGTAACTTTATGCTGTGTTAACTTTAGGATTGCTGCCTTACGTGTATGTTTCCAGGTCTGGGAATATATTTTTCCCTTTTAGCATGTAGGCATCTTAACATCGTCAGCTCCCACAGGCTAATGGTCTGAAGGGGCTAACTTTATTCTTTTTTTTTTTTTTACACTATTGTAAGGATGATATAATATAAGTAAACCAATTTAACTAACAAAATATGCTCAATGAAAACTATTAATACATGCAAGAGATATATCACAAAAGAAACAAACAGATACTCTTGCCCTAGGGTAAACCACATAATTACTTTAAAAAAAAAGAGAAATACTTACTTTTATCATAGGTTCCACTTTCGCCTACTGCCTGTCTGTTTACTAATGTTGGGATTGGGTTTCCAATAGGCGACACAGACCTGTGAGACATGCCCGCTGTACTGACTGGATTGTGTACTGAGGTGGTAGATGTGGCAATGGGTGTACTTGTTGGTGGAAGCTGAGGTGTGCCAGCAGCAGAGGAACGAAATGATGATGGGGAAGGAGATGGCGATGAGGAAATATCCATATCATCTATAGGACCTTGTCCAGTATCTAATGGAAAGAAGAGTGTTATAAAGCATAACTATTCATTATTTGAAGTAAAATAAAGTCATGTAGCTTTCAAGGTACAATTTAACAGTAAACAAGAAAAACATTTTAAAAAATACTTTTTAAAAAAAAAAGACAATACCTCTTTTTTTACAACTTATAGAGCAATTATTTTGCTCTTAATAACTAATGAATGTTAGACTTTAAAAAAAATTCTAATGATAGGCCTATTTTTTTTTTTAATTCGAATGATAGGCCTATAGATCTAGACTTAAAATGTGCAAAATGTTCCTGAACATTAATTTATTAAACTCTTAAACAATATAATGCCTAAATGCAGGGGAGATGCCCAAAGAGACATAGTTTGTTCAGCATAAATATTTTCTAGTTCTCTAGCCAAATTTAAATTTATTACTTTTTACACTTTGAAAAAAAATAGAACAGTCAAACTAGAGTTTTCTCAGTGTAGACAACAAGATAGTTATTCTTTTCCCAACAGTATACATGAACTGCCAAATAATCATTTTCAAGATCCATGTTCATCCAGATTTTTTTTAGTTTTGAGCCTGCCCACCCTGAAGGTTTAAGTTTTCACAAAGGTACAGGTGGAATAGAGGTATTGTAAAAAAAAAAAAAGATAATATTAAAACCTCCTAAAAGCATATTCTGTAGTAAATAATTAATTTAACATTTTATTTGGGAAAGGGGGGGGGGGGGGGGTAATGACAAAATAAGAGTATAGCTAACTTGAATTTGTTATTATAATAAAAATAATTTGTCATGAGAGTTTATTCATGGCAAAAAGGTTTAAAAAAAAACAAATGACAAGCAGCCTGTAAATCAAGTTCTCAGTTCTCAATTTTATAAAATTGTGTATCAAGTATTTAACTTTTACTTTATGAAGCATCTCACAGACATTTCAAAGATGATATAACTATATCAACACTAATAATAATGAAAACTTTCTACCAATAAGCCTTGTTTAAAGTACCAAAGTACATTTAGGGAGTGAAGGTAGATATTAATTCATCGTTTACCAACAACTTATTTATGCACACGTTTTTATTATTTACTATTCAACATTATTTTTTTGTATGTAATTGAAAACAACAGCAACAACAACAACAAAAGAACATTTTCTTTTTATGGGGCAGCTTTCTAAAGAAAGTCCAATATTCCTTGGGTTCAACAACTATAGAAAAAGAACAATTTCTTTTGTTGAACATGAACTAAAAAACAGTGTATAAAATAAAAAGTCTGGAATTATAAAACTAAACATTTTGTATACTAAAAGGTACTACTGTAACACAACATTAAATAAAATGGAAACAAAGATCAGCAATTATCTTCTACTTTGAAGGAACGTCTGTAATTTGTAAGATAAATAAAACTCCAAATACTGATAACTTTTCTCTTCAATGTAATCCTAAATTGTAAATTGGAGTAATAAAAAAACAAAACAAACTCGAATTGATAGCCATAAGCTCAAAGCCACTAAGCCAAATTCAAGTTCCTTATTAATTTATTGTCAGAATAACATAATGATACCATATTGCGTCTCGTACACATTTAATCATAAAATTATTTAATGCTTATAAATGTTTTATTATTTAAAATTGTTTATGATGTATAAATACTGCATTACTCTAGTGCTGGGTGCTATTTAGATTGATGTCAGATACACGTGGAGGACATGTCAGAACTGAGCATTAAAGAAATAATCAATTTATAGACTAACAACTAAAGCGAATGTTTGCATAAAAATCTTTTTTAAAAAAAACATCATTTGAATTAGTTAATAAATGGAAAAATAGTTAATAACGAGCCATTAATAATTTTGTATTGTGACCTTAGATGCAATTTTTTTTGTCTTTCCAATGAAGCCAGAGTTACCAATGAAACAGTCTGTGACCTATTATAAAGGTTTATCTCGCCTGAAGTCTTTTATTATAAAAGCAGTGTGCTTGCATTAAATTACTGCTTACTTATTTAGTTTTCAAAATTAATAAATGTTTTCGCTTTCTGAAAACAAAAAAGTAGCTGTTCCCCCTTACTCTGAAAGATCTAAAATAAAATGCTATCAGATATTCAAGAAAAGGTTGCCAGCCAGTCCCTTTAATAAAAAAAAATGCACGTATAGCTTCTGATCTTGGAGACACAAGCTGACAGTACTCCAAACAATTCAATTTGAAAATAAGTGAGTAAAAGTGACTGAAAGAGAGTTTGAGAGCTCTCATAAAGGCTTCAAGACACACATTTCAGGATAAAAGAAAAACATTTGCCGAAGACGGGCGCAGAGGGCAAAAAGAAAACTTAGAACCTCAGAGGACAAAAGCTTTGTCTGTATAAGATGTGACATAATATGAATGCTGCAACTGGGTTTGAATAGGCATGTGAAACACTGCTCTAATACTTAATCTTCAGAATCAAAGACATTGCTTTCATTAAAAGTGACTGTGTGAGCAAATAAATTACTGATCCAGAAAAAATTTAAAGCAAGACACACATAGACACAGATGCCTGCATCCCAAAATGGAAAAGTGTATCCCCCGACCTGCAAATGTGTATTTAGATGGGAAAATGTGTATTTTTTTTTTATATAAAGAAATATACTCATGAACGACAGAAATCCATAAGATTTAAATCATGCATATTCATATAAGGCAGCACTCCTAAAAGAAGACTTGTTAAAATAATAGAAAAAAGGAGATATAAGAAACACTGACAGGTAGTAGATCAGCTCACTATTCAGCAACAATATGCACTAAATGCTAAGTGCAATGTGACAAAAATTATAGCGTCTAATTGCTGGAGCCCAAATCCACTTTCTTTTCACTTACCAGAATTATCTACCCCTAATGCTATACAATTGCACCTAAGAATGTAATAATTCTTTTTAAACTTTAGTTTACAGATTGAATATATTTTCATGTGTAGCTGTGTAAGTACAAACTGGAGTAATTCTGAATTGACAAGTGATGTACCAGGATTCATAGTCCTTATTACAAGAGGGAACAATTCTTCCATGTTTTTATTGGATCCTTCAAAAGAAATAGAGAACGGCCCTGATTGCAATCTTTGAATTGGGCTTTCATAAGTAGAGGAACCTAGTTCAGTTACTAAGCAGGAGATAATTTCTTCAGTGGGAAGCGTGGTCAAGAGGCTAGGTATGCTTTAGCTTGGTTTGTCTTGGCTACCTATGAAGGGGGCTCGAGGTTTGACACCCGACTCAAGGAGAGTTGTGTTTACTGAGCGCCTTCTCAGAGATTTCCTACCCCCCCCCCCCCTGTCCAAATGTGATAGGACCATAGCGCTCTGAGCAGGTTATAAGCACAAAAGTAGCGCTATATTAAAAAAAAATGCTATAATAATAATTTTAGAGTCAAGGCACATCAGTTTGATTCCCTTTGTCATAGTGTGGAGATTAAGTTCAGCCACAATATCTGCCATTAAAGCATTTTTGCCCTTGTCACTTTCATCTTAAAAGAATTTCCTTCAGAATAGGGTGATTTACAAAAATTTGTTAGAGAAGCAGCTTTACTAACACTTAACAGTGATTTTTTTTTTAATGTGGGTAATGTGTGTTTATAATTACACACGTCTTTATTAAAGATTCTGACCCATCTCAAGACGTAACCAAAGCCAGAGACTATGGGAGCCTCAATTGTCTTCCGAGACAGAAGAAGCCATGTAATAATAATATAATAATAATATATTAAATTAAACAAACAATGATAAATTTTAACTTTTGTTCATCTCTAAAAGTTACATTTAATCATTGAAAGGGATGTTTGAACTATCTAAGAGAAACAATATTTAAAAAAAAAAAAACAAGGTTACAAAGTGGTCCATTCAGGCAGGTAAAAAGGCAGCTTTCAATATTTTCAGCAAGAATAAGAAGCTATCAAAACTACAACCCTTATCTCCAATTATACAAAAAGAAGGCACAAAGAAGTTTTGCCAATATTATTATAATGTTAGGCTGACTGACGACATCATGCAACATAATACTGAGATATGACCGTATATTAATCTTATTATTATTATATTGTTAACATTAACATGTTTTCAATGAACTGATGATTGAGAATATATAGTTCAATGTAAACCTGGCTTAGCTGATGTTATTGAATGATTATCTAATTGATCGCTTTCTAAAAGGCCAATCTCTCATTCAGGACCTCAAAGAAGAAACTTTTCAATTCGGTTAAATCTTTTGATTGTTTTTATCAATAGTACATTGCAATGCAAGTGTATAATATGAAACACTGCTTAAAAAATGATATTTTAAACTGACTTTGTCTATTATGCATACTTTATAAAAAATGTGTCACTTTTAGTAAACATTTTATTTAAAATAAAAGTAGCTCATATAACAGAACACACTGAATTTAGTAATACAAATAGTTTTTTCTAAATTTATATAATTAAAAAAAACAACAACTTTGTATAAATATTTGAGAAATAAACATATAGAAAGTCCTCCCTTAATAATAAAGTCTCCTGTGTTTCTTATTATAATAGTGAATAGTTATAAAAATGGTGTATTATTATGAAATATCTGCTTATATAGTTACTTTTAAAAATTAAATAATTCACTTTCAGAAAAGAAAAAATTAGCTGTTGTATCAGAACTTTGAAAAGTCTAAAATATGATGTTGGATTTTCAAAAACTTTTCTAGTTTCTGTGATCTAAATGGGACAGACAGACCACACAAATTAAATAGCAGCTATTCGCATTTCAAGGGCCGCTTAAAAACACAAAATCTAAATAACCAAAATCAAAGACTGACTTTCAGATATTTAACAAATATGCAAATTTAAAAAAATGATTATAATCAGTAGAAACATATGTGTGGGGAGAAAGATGAGAAATTCAATTTATAAAGAAAATAATGAAATCATCACATCTTTAAGGAAGAAATCAACAGCCAGGGGAGCAAAACAGATAGATACAGCCTGCTGAGTAAAAACTGAGGGAACATGAAAGACAGCAAGAGGCAGAAATATTAAAAGAAAGGTAAAATAATGAGTTATCAGGTTTATTTATAATTAACACAAAAATATGCTTTGCAGTGTTAATAAAGGATGTCACAAGATACAATTTCAGAAATGTGGGAATATATATATGTGTGTGCCCTTTAGAATACAATGTCAGAAATTTAGGAATATATATGTGTGCCCTAATACAATGTCAGAAATGTAGGAATATATATAAATATATATGTGTGTGCCCTAATACAATGTCAGAAATTTAGGAATATATATATATGTGTGCCCTAATACAATAATGTCAGAAATGTAGAATGAATATATTATATTGTTACGTATCTCTCCTACTATCCAGGCTCTCTTCAAACTGCACCACACGACACAACAAACTTAAAGAACCTCACAACTCAGGGCTCCAAAGTATCAGTCAATTTAATTTCAAATACATTACTAATACTGTACAGTTGGCAATAACATCACACTAACTGTCCAAAACCTAGCCTTGCTCCGCCTGACTTCACACACCGTCTGTCTCTAACTTCGCCTCGTACTGGTCACATTGCGAGGTAACATGAAGTCTCGTCTTTCTGACACACTCTCTCTTATATAGTGTCTCTACTGGCCTTCTAGAATCGGATGGAACGTTCTTGACCACTCAGAATGATCACAATCGCCGTGACTTGCGTGCGTAATATTTACACACAGGTCGTTGCCGAACTGGCGTGTACTGTCACTGGTCACAGTTGACCGCTCGTCCTGCGCTGGACTGTGGCGATTTGAGTAGGCTAAAAACACACAGCACTACCCCCATCTGTGTCACTACCAGGTTTACAACACTGTCCCCTCCTTAGATCTGTCCGTCCCGGACAGCATCAATCTCATGACATGGGATGTGTAGTTTCATCGCTGCAGGTGGGGGGTCGATCGGTGGGGGTGACAGTGGGCTTGCCTCTAGAGCTAGACGAAGCCATCCACGTTGAATTCAGCAACTGTCGCTTTCGTCTTCTCTGCCAGTTGACCTTCACCTGGTTGCACTGACATCGTGGTCGCATCGCCATCCTCGAACGCAGCCAACGTCGCTTTCTTCTCCTCCAGTCGATCTTCATCTTGTTGCAATGACGTCGTGGTTGCATCACCAAACGTCGCCTTCTGTCATTCTGTACTGGGGGCAGCCATTTTACACATGGGGAAGGATTGGATGCCAGGGCCGGTGTCATCAAAATCAATGGCCTAACAGGTGGTTTCAAATGGCTTTCTCGAAGAGGTTTTTTGGGATGGGTTTCCGGTTCACTGGAGGGGACATTATGGGACAGGTCATCATCTTCACACTTGTATGGAGGACATGCTTGTGGGGCAGGTTGGTAACTCTCCACACGCAAAAGTCCCTCTCCTTCGGCATCAGGCTTCATTCGACTAGTCTCAGCAGCGGACCAATCGTCTGTTGGGTTGAGACCTTTTCGATTACTTTCTACTTGCATGGAAATCTCTGCTGCGTCATCAGGTTTCGATGGGTGTTCATAATCATCACCAGGGCTTATCTCGTTGGTCTTAACCTCTAGACAGACATCTGCAGGTTTCAAACCTCGCCGGTAGCTTTCATCATGCAAATGTTCTTTAACAGTTTCATCAGGTTTGTACTCGCTGAGGAAATCGCAGCAATCACCACATTTCTTCTCATGGGAGCTACTTTCGTATGGCTTACTATTAGAGTCACAGGTAGCACCATCTTCACTAGCATGGCCATCGTAGATGCGTATTTCGTAGCACAGGGTTTCTACCACCTCGTTCAAAGTGTTCAGCTCGGGGCTCGTCACTTCTTTCACTGAAGTGTACATCTGTTCTACTCTGGTACAGGTTTCTTTCTGTAAGTCACCCTTCCACACATTCTGAAAGTCAGCCAACATCTGTTGTTGAAAGGTGATCAGCAGCTGCACTACATCGGGTTCTAACTCGAACAGGTAAGTGTCCGGATCTTCACCTTCTTCAGTTAGTTCTTCTCTAAGGCGTGCTTGCAAGGTTTCTTTCTTTCCGATTGCCTTCAGCCCTCGATCACAGAGTTCTCGCCTCAGTTCTTTCAATTCTAGTTCGTTCAGCAGTTTCAGACGAGCCATAGTAGATCCGATCCCACTTCTTGACGCCAGTGTTACGATCTCTCCTCTACTATCCAGGCTCTCTTCAAACTGCACCACACGACACAACGAACTTAAAGAACCTCACAACTCAGGGCTCCAAAGTATCAGTCAATTTAATTTCAAATACATTACTAATACTGTACAGTTGGCAATAACATCACACTAACTGTCCAAAACCTAGCCTTGCTCCGCCTGACTTCACACACCGTCTGTCTCTAACTTCGCCTCGTACTGGTCACATTGCGAGGTAACATGAAGTCTCGTCTTTCTGACACACTCTCTCTTATATAGTGTCTCACTGGCCTTCTAGAATCGGATGGAACGTTCTTGACCACTCAGAATGATCACAATCGCCGTGACTTGCGTGCGTAATATTTACACACAGGTCGTTGCCGAACTGGCGTGTACTGTCACTGGTCACAGTTGACCGCTCGTCCTGCGCTGGACTGTGGCGATTTGAGTAGGCTAAAAACACACAGCACTACCCCCATCTGTGTCACCACCAGGTTTACAACAATATATATAAATGCGTGTGTGCCCTCTTTAGGCAATGTTGGCAAAGGAAACAAAACACTATCATGACAAAATTCCCCTAAAGTTTTAGATTACAACTTGTAGAAACCATTAAAAAAAAAACAAGAGTAAAAAAATATGGGCTAACTGAAAGTGCTTTTGTAAATATTTTTTAAATACTAGTCTCTCATATTGTTCAGTCTGTTATAAATAACAAATTAGATTAAATGTCTACTCAGTTATAGTAACTGATTTCATACTCTCATGCTCATTGGATTTTTAATGTAAAAGACAACACTCTCACCATAAATGCACTTATTACCGAGATGACTAAAGTATCCATAACAATTAATATTTGAAAATTATTTTTGTCTTTGGTGTCACAAAATACACATTAAAAAACACCTGAGAATAAAGACTTTCAATCAAATTTAATCATATTTTATCCAAGTTGTTTATATGAAGTACATTATTATCAAGTGTGAATAAGTGTGTTTTAATGATGTATTTATGTAGCCTTTTAACTTTACACCTATTTTAAATCATTTAATAGAAGATGTATATTGAATCTTACTTACTTACTTACTTAGAGTAGACTAAATACAAGAAAACTAAAAAGCATTTTAAATTATAGTATCATTGATAGGTTGAGATTAGAAAAATGTGCAATATTAAAATGCTCACCATTATATCTTTGAGAACCTTGACTATCAGTGCGGTGCCGCCTCTCGCCACTTCTTTTGTAATCCGTGTTAATAGACGAGCCATGTCCTTCAGTCTGTGAACGTTTATAGTCTGCATTAAGAGGTAAATCTGAGAGACCATTATTTCCGCCAGGTGTGGAACCTGACCTCTGGTTGTGTGGGTGGTATGAGTTACTTGGCGTGGAGTCACCTCCAGTGCGTAGTCTGTCCACACTAGACTTGTGAAATTCCCTGGTGTCCCTGCCACTGCCAGACAAGTCTCTGGGGTCCCTAATGTCTCTGAAGTGTTGTGTGACTGACATGGAGTCCCTACTGTGCTGAGACTCTGCAGCGTTCTCACCGCTGTTGTTGCGGTGTCCTCTAGCATGTTCAAGCTGTGGGTGATCACTTGAACTGGAATGTCGAGCAGCACGAATATCTGCCGCGTCTGAAGAAGTAAGAATAGAAAAAAAAAATAATGTCTTGCATTTCATGGTTTTTACTACCCTTAATTCCCTGAATTATGTTAATAGGCTTACATGTAAACATTTTATCACAGGAATTGATGACAAAGTCGAAATCATCAGGTTGTTGTTATTTGTTAAAGTCTAATATTATTTTACTACTTTTTTAGTGTTTGTAACTCTTCATAAAAGTTTCATTAAACGTCTATGTAAAATGTGTACAATGTGTAACTACATGTATTGAAGTCATGTCTGAAGACTTATTTTTTTGTGGTTCACTTATTCACACAATAAATTCAGTAGTCATGGCAAAAAAAAAATGTTTTTTATTTATAACATGGCAATACGTGAGCTAAAATGAACAAATTATTTCTTATTCCTTACTTTTGTTTGCATGAGATTGTGACAACACTCTTGGCCTCCCATCTTTTGATCTATGATCTGGGGTTTTACACCTAGAAATACAACAACAATGTGTAAGTTCTTATTACACCTAGAAATACAAAACAATGTGTGAGTTCTTATTACACCTAGAAATACAACAACTTGTAAGTTCTTAGACTAATGGAAAAGTGAATGTTATAGTTGAATAATGAAAGCCAACTCACAATTCACTGATCCACTCTTTAGGTTTCTCCCACTGAGATACTTCTGTTTTACAGTTGTAGTAGTACCTCTTGCCAGAACTGCTAATGTGTTCTGACCAGTCACCACAAACTCGTATGGCAGATTTCTGAACTTGCTGTAATATAATGAGTAACTACATTACTCAACAAAAAAGAAAATCTCTGCTACTTGACAAAATGCTTTATCCTACTGGACAAACATGTTTTATCCTACTGGACAAACATGCTTACTAAAACAATGTATAATGGGACAGTGCTGATTTCCATTTGCTTATTCTACCCCCCCCCCCTCTTTTTTTTCAGTAATCAAGCCCAGACAAATAAATGAAATAAAGATAATTAATAAACACTGAATTTTCAAATTTGTGAACTAAAGTAATGTTTTTTTCTTATAACCTTCAAAGGCAATGCTTATTTCATATCATGCTTAGCCCATGTAAAATAAAGTTGACAGCTCTATTGATTGGCCTAAAAAAAAACTAGGTTATACCTAGGAGAGAAGGAGAATCCTATACCAAAACTCTAGATTAATTTGTATTTAAGTAAAGAAATCTATTTTAAAAAAAAACAACAGTTTCCCATATTATCCAGATAAAAATTGCCACCTTGAAGTAGAGAAAAACATCTACAGTTTTTTGTGTGCTCTACCGAAATTTCATTCCCCTGCCAAATATTTATGTTGCTAAAAATCTTGCCACTACTGTGATATTAAAAAGACAATAAAAAAGTACCATTAAAAGCCCTAATATGGAAAAAAAAGTTTTCTTGTTAAAATGATATGATATTTTGGCACATCTGCACAATTTAGGCCATGTCATGCTCATAATCCCTCAAGTTTTCTTGATAAAAGATATTTTTGTCACCAATTTCTCTACTAGTTAGGTTGCTGTTACCAGCTTACCCTATGAATGGTATCTGGTATGTCATATGAGCAGCTGGCGAATGTACTATTAAGACTGTATTGAAAATGATGGAAAAAGGTAGAGGAATAGAAAAATTACAAACTACTTGTTAAATAAATGAAGCCTATTTGATTTCTACTGCGCCCTAAAAGATAGTGCTTTCATAAAAAATTAAAGCAATGACACATTGCTCAATAAAAATTTAAGATAAAAACACCTCTAACCAAAGGAGAAAAATAAATGAATGAAGAGATAGTAAGGAATGACCAATGTTCTAGGGATCATGGGTATGTGTGGCTGTTTTAGTTAATAGAAGTGTTTCATGAGTATTTAGAGTGTTAGCATGAATACATTTCAAATACATTGTGTACATGTTCTGAGTGTATAATTCATTATCAAATGACGAAATGTAAATAAAATTAAGCTGAATTTTGTTCATTACTCAATGTTTCTTCCTAATAAGACATTCAGAGAAAGAAAGCAGAATTAATGCCAACATATAGTCTACCATTCATAGTTAGGGGTTTGTGCTACACCAATGCATCAACAACAAGCAGAAAAGTAATAGTGGAAAATGGTGTATGCAGCAGAGGGGCATAAAGGTGAACACATTTTAGTACTATATCATAACTGTAATAAATCACATCTGATCTTTACTTTATAAGCTGAATTTTTAATCATAAAACAGTGAGGTGAGATAGTTAAGCACTTGACTATCAATATGAAAATCTCTGGTTAAGGTCTTAATTGAAGTACCAGGTTTTTAACTTGGGATTGTAAGATTGTCCTTTGGTCCCAGCATTGTCTTTTTGAAATTGATGCACATTCAATTGAAATACTTTTTAAAATCTCTTTTTCAAAAATAAACTGACCTCTTTGTCTTTGCTATGTTCTTTGCTACTTGAAATGGTTTGTCTTCCATTATTGGATGCAGAGGATGATGTTGGTGTCTTGTCCTTTTCAGGATGGCTGTTATAATCCAACATACTTGAATGCTGCTGAGGGGGTAACCTGTGTTCTGTCTGTTGAGATGATGAAGAGGGGGTGGAGCTTTTGTACTCAGATTTGGAGCCTGAGTGGCTGTTAAAGTCTCTGCCACCTCTTTCCCCTTGACTCCCAGAGCGTTCTTTTCGCTGACCAACAGGTGCTGCTGAAGATCTGTGGGAGTCTGCACCACTGCTGGGTTCTCCACTGAAGGCAAAACTAGTCTCCATGGGTATGGGACGGCCCAAGCTGCCAGTGGCCAAGTAGTGACTAACCTTTTTCTCTGCAAGACTGAGTGAGCCTGTTCAAAATCAAGAGGAAAAAAAAATAATTATTTAATTAAAAATGTTTACTCCATTGCTAATCTGAGAAGAAAAAAAAAACAATTTCTATGTCCTATGCCAGAAGATTTTTAAAAATCCCAGCATGCAGTTTATGCAGATAAATGGGACATATATATTCAAGAAGAAATCCAACACATTGGTTATAAAAGCTATGTAATGAATACAATAAGTAAAAAGCTAATAGAAACATAAGATCAATGCAAAAATAATGTTAATTGACAGCTACCAGACTTTCTATCAGGATGAGGTATAACTTGAAAATAGAATCACATGTGCAAAAGACATTGAGTTAATGATGTTAGTGATAACCAAATTTTGTAAAAATCAAAATATTACTGAAGGACTTTAAGTCTATTCAAACATCCCAGTATCTATTAGTGCTTTTAAATGAAATAAGTCCCTGCCAACATCCCTGTTTCTAGTATGTCTGTAATAAATAAACTCCAATGCCAAAAAGGGACTACTAAGAAAATCACTGCCTCACACATCTCATTTGATTCACCGGTGACAAAAATTTTATTTTCACCAGAGCCAGAGAATGTACATATATATAATAATACATAATAACATTAAAAAAAGGCTGTCATTATTTACCAAATGATTGATATGTAAGGAAACAGCCAACTGATTAAAATGGATACAATTGTAACCAAAACAAAAGTCACCTCTTTTTTCTTTATTTCTCTCAATATAAGCGGGCTTGTTCTGATTGCGGGAATTAATACGGCTGTTAAGTGGTCCATCGTCATCACTGTCGTCTGTAAACAAACTACTATTGTACTGCATGTCCTGATTTAGAAAAAAAATAATAAGATTGTGAAAAGCTTAAATACAATGCATGCAATTTAATTATTTCTCCATAATGCTATTACCAGGAAAAAAAAAAACACTACAAAATTGATAGTATAGCACTTTTACTATTTAGAAAAAGGTGGCTAGGACTGCTTTATACATCCTTAATGGAAATGTGTAGTGATTACAAGGACTCTTTTTTTTTACAATTAAAAACAATAATAAAAATCAATACTGGATGACATTTGAAAATATTTCAAAAGAAAAAACTTTGGCTATGAGTAAATTACAAAAATAAAGTACCTGATGCAGATGGGTGTCTTTTCTTTCATACCTAAGGGGAAAAAAGTACATTATTATATATTATTTATAATGATTATAATTGTACATAACAAGCATTTATAATTATTATTATAACTTTTAACTGTAATTAGATCTAGGGTGTAGATCTGTAAAAAGTTAAGAGCCCTTTCAGACTTTGTGATCTATTGACATAGAGCATTTGATGTAAAGGATATCATTTTCTATGGCCAATGATTAATAAGGGTGTCCTGTGGCCAGCACAACAAGCAACAGCCTCGACTTTCCCCAACTAATATCAGGTACCCATTAGAGTTAGCTAGATTGGGGGTGTCTTAAAAATCCAGAAATTTAAAATCCCAACTTATTTCTGAGATTCAAAACAAGACCCCTTGGTTTGTAAGCCAAGCACTTAACCACAAGTCACCACCACCCATGATTTACTGAAATATTTGATTAAATAAATTGTAAGTTTAGTAGTAAAAAAAAAATCAAAGTGATGGACATTAGAATTTAGGTACATCTAATCTACTATCTAGATCTAGTAGTAGTAGGCCAAAGTTTAATAATCAATTTAAAAACCGATCAAAGGTATTTTAATTTTATCTCATTCAGGGGTGCCACTTTTCCGAGATATCCCAGAAATATGGGTTTTGAGGTGTCAGATTTTTTCCCCCTTCCGGGTTTGCCCACCTACAAAATATAATATTTCCTGGTTTACTGTAGATTCAGAATGTAAACATTGTAGATCATCTTGAGGATCTAATTGCACATCTATTTCACAATATCTAGATTAGTTATTGTTTAAGCATTGACTGTTTAGGCTAAGTATTGTGCTGAAACTTGCAACTTTACTTTTTTCTCTTTGTGTTTTCTAAATAGAACTTGATAAAGACTTGATCTAGAATCTAGATTTAGGATCAAGATCTAGATTTAGGATGGATTAAATATAGATTAGTAAATCTATATAAAAGTGAAGGACAGTAGATAGCAGGATGCCCTGAATCGACATCATTTTAGACAAGGTCACTAATGAAGCTATCTGAGTTCTAGAGATAATGATTGAAGAATAATCTAGAATTCAAAGATACCCTAATTTAGGGATCTAGTTTAGATTATTATAAACAGATACTATCAAGCCTACAGCAAGTAATACAGCACATTCTAGACTAGATTAGAACTACATTAAACATATTAGGTCTTGGTCTGTTCTGGAACTAGAGCTCAGTAAAATCTATCTCCAATAAAATTTTTAAATTAAAGTTTAATTTTAATTAAATTATTATTAAATATAGTCTAGATAAATACTAGTCCATGTTTATTAATGGAATTAGTTATTAAATAATAATTATAATGTGATGAAAGTATGTAGTTTTACAGGAACAATGAGGGTATTACTATTTTTAGAAGTTAAGCTCAACTTTAAAAGAGAAAAACGTTTGCTTATTTTTTTTTTTTAATTGGGAAGGGGATTGCAAAAACACTGTTAATAGTATTATTGTGATTGGTATTATTGGCCTACAAAATCAACCTCTGACTAATTTCAGGGTTTGTGTATTTCGGTCTCAGGGTTTATACAAATTGTACACATTTACTGGACAATAAAATGACACCCCGATCTCATCATAGTCAGTGATAGTGATCATACTAGATCTAGAGGAGGCTCTTATAGTTTGAACACCCCATCGGATTCTCCTTTCTAAACGGGTCGCTTTTTTTTGTTTGTAATTCATTTGTTTTTATGTTTGGAGCTAAAATCGACGATTCGGGACTGAGCATGTCCAATTTTAGATAAGTTCTGGTAATTTTGTTCCGTTTTTCCAAAGCAGATGGCAGTTATTTAGATTCTCGGTAACCATGTATGTTAAGCTGTTGTTTTAACCTCCCCCGGCAATTCATACCCATATAAGGGATGAAGGCTATATCATGAGCATGTTTGATCGTAGGCTGATGGGCATATCAAAATAAGCTTCCAAACATCTTTAGAAAGACATTCCAATCACATTTATACCGTTAGCTGTTAAATAAAATTAAAAAAGGGGGTGTCCAAACAAATAATAATGAATTCAGCTCATTCTCCTTTTTGAACACAGCAAAATCGTATTAAGAAATATTATTGGGATTAATAAATCTATGATTTTTTCAATGAATAAACATGACCTAGATAGAGATATCTAGAATATATAACTTATGAATGAAAGAAAAAGTGTGGGCTGCTAATTTGAAGCCAGAGACCATGCCCACTGCATGTGATCACGCAAGATAAGCTGGCGGTAAGGAGAGGTATACACTCAGCGAGTAGTGTCACAAACTATCCAACAGGCAGTGGAGGGAAGGGGGAGAGAGTCATGAAAAGAATTATAAGCATCTATGGGAGGGAGGGGATGTTAAGATGTCACAAAACGAACATCCAAATTATGAAAACAAGAAGAGGGTCCTTGGATGGGAGTTAAAAGAAAGACAGAGAGAAAATACAAGTAGCCTAGTAGAAAATATAATGTTTATTAAATTAAAATAATTAATTTATAGCTCTATAATCTATATAAATTTATTTCTGTCTGTTTCTACACATAGATTATATAGGTATTTAAATAAATAAACTATACACGATATATATATATATATATATATAAAGAGAGAAATAGAGAGAGTATATGAGGAAATAGACTATAAATACATATTGCAAAATTGAATCTACTTCTTTTACTACAATCTAAATAATTTTTAAGTAACACCGATATAATTTATTAGCAATTACATAGTGGTGTTCAACACTGGTGCTCACTGTTCAACTAAAGGAGAAAGCCCAAAAACTGCATTCAAAATAGGAGCATGAAGTGACCTAATTTATTTTAAAATAAAATCTTGACTATGGGTGGTAATACAAAGGAACACAGCTATTTTTATAGTCCTTTAGTTGCAGAATAAGAATCTGCTTTCAGTTTTTTTGTAAGTTAAACCTTCACCAAATAAAAAAATAAAATAAAAAATTGACCTAGTTCCCGAAAGTCGGTGTTCAGTTATAAGAATCTACCATAATAATACTGTCATACTCAGTCATAGTAATCATACATTTTGAATTTAGATCTAGATTCTAGATCATCATCTACATAGGTCTAGAGTCTAGGACTAGATCAAGTAAAAATAAATTTGAGTTAGAAATCTATAATCTAAACAGTCTATATTCTAGATCTTTGAAATTTGAAACAAAAAGTAATTTTAAAATATGTTGAAATGTTGAATTTGACAACAAACCAAGCCAAAAAGTTGAAAAAGCAAAATTTAGTAAATCTGGAAAATTAGACTTCAGAAAGACAAACAATATTAGAAACTGCAATAATGGTAACAATCACATTGAAATGAATACTAAGCTTAGGACGCCAACATTAAAATATACATATAAATTTACATCTAATAGATAATGTAAAACTAGCATTATTGAAACAGACATAATAAAAAGTAAACAGACTACAGTCAAAACATAACAAATATGGCCGCCAAAAAAATGTAAGTGCTGAAATTATGATGTGTGCGAAGTATTGTTTACCCATCATTGAGTCTGGGCTGTTTCCTTGCATGCATTACCATTAATGCTATAGAACAATAGCAAAATGCAATGCAAAGGAAGTTATTTTAAGGGATACTAAAATATTTCATTCAGCTTGATTTGACTCTGTTCGTCTGGTTTGACGCCATATTAGATCTACATCCGGGGTAGTTAGAGAATTTCGCATAACATTTTCTAAAATAATGTTGAATTTTTTTATCAAATTGCATAAAAAATATTTTTTTTATTAAATAAAAAACTATGAAATCCATTTTATCAATAATTAGCATTTAATTACTCATTTTATAAATGTACACATTAAGGTCAAGGTCAAAAGGAAATAACTCGTTATGGCGATGTGTTTGTAAACAACGTGTGTCCCCGGCAGATCTAGATCTATATAGTTATATACACTTACGACACTTACGTCTAGATCTAGTAGACCTATAAGTAGAGATCTTCTTGTTAGAGAAATGATTTATTTTGTAACTTATTTAAGCATCAATTGATTCACCGCCAGTGTAACTAATATTAGTGAGTAATTTTAATTTAGTCGTCTAAACTCTCTAGTCACTAGTCAAGTCGTCTCTAGATCTAGTAATAAGTAAGTGATAAGTCTAGTCACTAGTGGCTAGTGGACTGTCTAGTCTGTGAGTAGTGTGACTCTGTGAGTCTGTCTGAGTGAGAGTGTCTCTATGTCACTATTGTCAGTACTGTCAACACTGACACTAGTCTCTTAGTATTAGTAAATTAGTACTCACTAGATCTAGTTAGTACAGCGACCCCTTTTTACAATCCGCCACTCTGCCTCGACCTTCCCCCACCCCCGCACACACACACAGCAATGATTGATGAATAGAAGAATAGACGATAACAATCCATTTTTTCGATGCTCATAGTCTTAGGCGACCCCTGGCAAATCGTCAATCGATCCTAAATCTGTTACTATAATTATAAGAGTATACTGATTAGAATCTACAACTCGAATGACAAGTTTTTGATCACAAATTAAAGTCAGTCATCAATCATTCAAAATTCAATATTGAATCAATATCATGAATTAATATTAACTAGTATTGATTTCTCTATATAAGCTATTTTAAAGATCTAGAATCTATATATAGCCTATACTACCTTAAGTAGTAGACTTAAGAAACTAAATTACTAAGACTTAATGCATACAAGTAAGCATAGCTCAGTAGAGTCCTCAATTGTCTTAGCTTAGACTTAGAGCAGTGTTTCTGAAACTTTTGTTTGTGATGGCCCACCAAGGCAAAAATAAATAGATCTAGTACTCCCTTTCATGCCATTCTCACCAATTCAATTCCTGCCTTCTGAGCTTCAGAAAAAAAAAGTGCTTTGTAATGTAGTACTGGCAACTACAGCTTACATTGTGTCATAATAATATATAGTGTAGATGCAAATAAAGAAGGTGTATGGGAAGTCTGTAGAGATATAGAGACCTCTGAGTTATAAATCTCAAGTGCTTGATCATCGTACAAACTTCCCAACCATTCTGCATCTTGTGGTACCATCGCACACACAAAAAATAAAAATCATTTGTTCTGACATTTTTCATTATGCTATTTTGTTCCGCAAACTCTGATTTCAAAAAAAAAAAAAAAAAAAAGCATTGCTTTTTTACAATTCAAAATGAAAATCATTTTTACAAACTCCCTCTGTCTGTCTGGTAAAAAGTTTATACATATATTTCTCCCACATCCAATCTCTGATCAAGCTGAAATTTTGCACAATTATTTCTTTTACCTGGACACACAAGAATCAATACAAAAAAAAATAATCAGTTTGTTAATTAACTATTGGTAATTAATTATTTTGTTTCTTATCTTGAACAAAGGAAAGTCATTTAACTTGACTGATAAGTTGAATTAGTCCCCTTTATTGTTTGTAGAAAGAAAAGTTTGTAAATAACTATAAAACCTATTTTCATAAGCAGCTGCCTGGCACAGTGGTTACCATATTAGCATGAGGAGGCTTTAGCCCTTGGGTTTGTATTCAGGCCACTCACTTTTTTTATAAATACATTTATAAGGCAATCCCCCAGATACCTTCTTCTTTCTCCCCCTCCCTATTTTCCAACTGGTCCAGACAAGCGATGGGATCAAGGCGTGATCATGGCCTATTGAGAAAGCTAAAAGCATAAAATTATTTTAAACAAAAACAATTGGTAAAAATGTTTCTAATCACACAGCTTAATTATTGTTAGTCTAGATGTATTACAAATTTAATTACATGACTGACCCAAACTAATTGATACCGGTTCAACTACACTTAAAATAAGCTTTGTTGTTTGTTTTTAAAAGTATTTTTTTTGTATTTTTCTTTTTTGTTTTGCTTGACCTCCTGGGCTAACACATGGATGCACAATTCCTGCTAATCCTCCATAATCAATTTTCATTGATCATCAGGCAAAACAATTTGCTCCCAATAGTGTTTCTTGCTCACTGGTTTATAAGAAAATAACAAAATTTCATGTAAGGAATGTATTATATATCTAGTAAAGATCTATGGACTTATTTGAATTTATTAAATATTTAGATTTTTTTTGCTTAGATGTTTTTAGTTTATGTTCCCGTCAACTTATTTTATCATTTTCTAAAAAATTAATTACATTCTTAGGTGACAGGCTTTGTCCGTCAGCAAATAATTACATTTATATTCACCATCATCAAACTTCATGTGAGACTAAAATCCTATCTTACTAAAGCCTTTGACTAAAATACTTCAGTTAAGGGCAATGCAACGATCACCATTTGCCTTTTCAGATCTGTCAAAATAGAATAGGGCAAGTCAGGTTTAGTTGAAAAGAATATGAGACAATGTTTCTTCCCACAGCGGAGTACTTAAGGTCAAAGTCCATCAAAGAGAAGCCCAATCTGGGTGCTTCATGTGCTCCCCAACTATGCTGGATTTTGTCCTTGCAATTTTATATTCAGAATCTTTAAATTTTTTGTTTCAGATTTTTTTATATCACAAATGTGTTTGTGCCATGGCAGGAAAAATAAAAATGTGGTATGTAAAGCAGATGAAGACACATTTAAGACATCCACAAAAAGGTCTTTTTGGATGGTTTGTTACGGTAAACAATGCTATCTTCTTTTTACAAAGAATATATAAACTCACTGTCTGTCTGTCTTGTAAATTTTTTTTTATATGTTATTTCCACCACACCTATTATCTGATCAAGTTGAAACTCTACACAATTCTTCATTGTTCCTAACAAAACATGAATCAATTTTAAAAATTACTAATTAGTTAATTAGTGGTAACTAATTAATTTTGTTTAATATTGAAAAGGGGAAATGATTCTTATTTCTGAGAGATATGGCTTTAAATTGGAGTTATTCTCCTTTGATAAGCTTTTTTTTTAAAACTAGTTTCAAAATTTAAATAAAATTTCAAATCAATTTGTCTATACTTACAATCACCATTTGTAAGTATAGTACCTAAATGCTAGCAGAATAGCTATTGAAATTCATATTGATGAAATGATATGTTCATTTCTTTTTCATTTTAGCAATATTTAACTAAACGGAATGGATTCTTGGAAGAAAATGCTGTTAGGTTGAGCAATATTAAGCCTGATCATCATGTTTTAGAAATTGGCTTTGGACCAGGTATTGGTCTGGAATCTGCTTACAAAATAATAAAAGGTAAACATATTCTGGATTTAGAATTGTCTGTTTCAGAATATTTCAATATTTAGATGAAGACTGAATACTACATTACACCATTTTTTACACAGAGAAGCAAAATGTGTTGATTATTTTTCTAGGTTTGGCATTTTATTTATTTTTCAACTCACTTTGTTTGTCTGTCTGTTTGGTTAAAAGTTTGTAAACATTATTTATCCGACAACCAATCTCTGATCAAGCTGAAATTTTGCACAATTATTTCTTTTACCTGACAACACAAGAATTAACCAATTTGTTAATTAAATGTTGGTAATTAATTATTTTGTTTGCTATCTCGAACAAGAGGAAGAAATTGTACTTGACTGAAGTGGTGGTATAAGCTGTATTAGTCCCCTTTTTAAGTAAGTTTTTAACAAACAATAGATAACTACACAATCTTCTATTGTCATAGGAGCTTGCAGAGTGGTCGTTATGTTGAATTCAGGTCATTCCTTTTTTTTTTTATAAATGCTTTTAAAAAGTAAATACAGTAAAAATTCACCTAGATATCCCTTTCGCCCCCACCCCCTCCATTTTCCCAACTGGTCCAGATCAGTGAACAAAAGGTATTTAAGGCCTGATTTTTGTTCATGTTAGCTAGTTAGAACTTGAAGCTTTTAGAGAGTTAGTTAGAATATGAAGAGATTGTAGGACTAATAGTAAAAAGTTTTAGTAGTTGTATTGTAAAGTTTTTGTATAATAAATATATGGAAATTGCTACAGCATACACTTGTTCTTGCATAGGAATCATCAACAGTTAGAAAGAACTTGCACCATAACAATTATGTTATTGTCAATACATTAAGATCGTTTCAAAAAGAGCTATTCCTCTTTGAAAATGTTAAGTTACTATATACCGGTACAACTGAAAATTAAGGCTACCTTTTTTTTTTTTGCTTTAGATGGCAATGGAAAACTTTATGGCATCGAGTCGTCATTTTATATGGTGGAAACAGCCAGTAAAAGACTTCATAAAGCTTTAACAGACAAAAAGTTAATGTTGTTTCACGGATGTGCCAGCAGTATTCCCCTCAACACCGATTCTGTGCATCGGGTCTTTCACTGCAACAGTTACTACTTTTGGCCTAGCATGAGGCCAGTGTTACGAGAGATTTATCGTGTGATGAAGCCAGGTGGTGTCATGGTCACAACCTTGTGCATCGACAATTTGAAAAAATCCCAGGTTAGTAGGTGCTGATGTGTTTGAACTGCCCTTCGGTCTTCATGTTGAGATTATGGTGACATTATTCAAAATCAGTTTGAAAAAATCACAGATTGGGGCACAATGGCCGAGTGGTTAATTGCTTGGCTTCTGAATTTGGGATCCTGGGTTCAAATCTCTGTGTAGACTGTGATTTCTGGATTTTTAGGGTGCCCATGAATCCACCCAACTTAAATGGGTACCTGACTTTAGTAAGGGAAAGTTAAGGTGGTTGGGTCATTGTGCAGGCCACATGACATCCTGCTCATTAACCCTTGACAATAGAAACAGATGACCATAACATCATCTGCCCCATTGATCGCAAGGTCTGAAAAGGGGAAACTTTTTACTAAAAAAAGAACTGTCTTTGCCATAAAGTGACGTAGAGCTAGAGATAGCAGAAGTCTATCTCAGATAAGCAAAAGATATCTTGTTTCATAATGGGGTGGTCCAGATAAAAAAATTTTCCTATGTATGTGTTCACCCATGTTTCCAACTAAATCATGATTAGTCAAAAATTAATAAAATAATTATTAATAAAGCTTTCTCACCACCCAGTTTAAAAATGAGATCAATTCTATCCTTATACATTAGACATAAGAAGCAAAAAATATGTCTAAACTGGCCTTCAGCATAATATACCTTACTAATGTATTAATTCTTAGTTAGTGTTATTTCTTTTTTTACCCCTACAAATATTGTGACTTATTAGGTCCTTATCCACTATGTTAAACTACTGATCAATGGGAAACAGTTTGAAAGCTCAAATCTTTTCTGCTTCAGAAAAATGGCTTCCTCAATAAAGGGATTGCAGACCCAGTAAAGTACATGGTGTGCCTTGAAAATTTTGGTTTTGAAAATGTCCATATTGAATATCAAAAAGATCCCATTACAGGTAGGTCTACATTTTGCTTCTTGTTAATTATTTTGAAAGATCTGCTTAGAGTTAGTTTTCTTGAATGTTCTACAACATGACTGATCTCCCCATTTCTCAGTCTATACAAACATAGATTAGCTCTCACAAATAAGAGATAAAAATTTTGTATCATTTGACTTCACTAGAAATAAAAAAAGAGAACATGCCCAATGAAGTGATCAAAAGAGATTACAAACAAGTTGTGGAGCCTATTACTAGATTGATCACATCATTTCAAAGCTACTCCTTGTGTATTGGCAGCACAACTACATTTATATCTGCTACAAAGTGTATCCTCTTGAGGCATTTCATGAAGTCCTCTATCAAAAAAAAAAAAAAAGGTCAGAAAGAGAAAACTAATCTACAATGCCCAACTTCTAATTACAATGCATTAATTGGGGATTTTAAAATACATCAATTCTAGTCTTGACAAAATGGTACAGACTCTTAATCTATTGCTACATTGACCCTGCACAAGGCTGTCCAAGGATGAAATACAGTGTCACTAAAGGTCTTCAAATAAGCAAATGTCATAATTTATTGAAGCTAACCATACTTGAAAGATTTCAGAAACTTCTACTAATATTTATTTAACTTAAAATTATATGCAACTTCACATTTTAAAAATGCTTTTTTTGTGACAACTCTTGATTTTGAATCATAAATATGTACTTTATGGTCAGGTAAAGAATTTCAAGCAATATTCTCGGAAGTCATTGAGAAACCAGCCCATGACAAATCCATGTTCAGTGATGATGAGGATGATGAAATCGAGAAAGAAGTTGAGCGATTATTCCATACCGGTAATAAAAACATTTCGGAGACATAGCTTTGGAAATGTGTAGACTTACCTACCTGGCTCTACTTATTGTTAGAGATTGGATGCTGCTGTGTATATATATATGCAAGTTGTAATACAACCTGGAATGTTTTTAACTTATGGTGGTATGTAAATATCTTTTAATCTGCAATGAGTTTTATCATTTGGATGATAAGTAACATTTGCTGTAACTGTCCAACATGTAAAACATAATTCTGTAAATAAATTTATGTTGTGCACTTTATTGATAAACATTGGTAATAAAAGATTTCTTGTGCAATGAAAGTCAAGGCTTACTGTGTATTACTTATGATAATGACTAACTGAAATAAAGACTTGCCCATAGATTTAAAAGGTAAAACTTTTTTTTTGTTAGGTCTTCACGTTGATCTAGGGAATATTCAGGAATAATTACGCCAAGTTTCATTAAGATTGTTTTACAAATAAAATACATGCTTGCATATGGACATCATAAGGGGTTATGAATTTTTGACCCAAATACCTCAGAAGGTTAGGGCAAACAAGTAATATCAAATACACATATAGTTAACACAGGGGCGCCCCCAGAGGGCTGTGACATCTCCATTGTGGTTCATTTTGTACACCAATAGTTCTTTTTGCTTCTTCACAAAATTCGCTGATGATTCAGCTCTCCTTTTCGTGTAGCTGGAAAGACCATTAAAATAGTGCAAACTTTTAAATACCTTGGTACCATACTATCCTGGACAATAAATTAAATTTTACTGCAAGTACTGATTATATCATTAAAAAGGGCAGCAAAGATTACGATTACTTTGAAAAATGCCCTCATTTAATGCTAACAAAAAACGCCTTGGCGATATTTTGTCACGCTCACATCTGCAGTATTTTACGTTTTAATATCTCTGCCTGGTATGACAATTAGAACATTTAAAAAAAAAATAAACTTCATAAAATCCTAAATGCTGCTGGTAAAACATTGGCAAAAAAAACTAACCCCATTTGAGCAACTGTTTGAGAAAAACATTCATAAGAAATTTAACAAGATTTTAGAAAAAAAAAATCTCCCCTTGGGTCAAGATTGTGTGATTTTACCATCAAGAAAGAGATACCAGACATGTATAGCAAAGAAAAACACTACTTAACAGACACAAAAACTCTTTTGTTCCCCTGGCAATCAAATCATTAAATAAAATTCAACTGACATAAACATTTCACATGTAAATTCTGAGTGAGTCTGGTATGAATGTATATTTTGGTTTTCTATAGTTATAATGTTTTGTTTGAAAGCATAAAACATTTTGCGAATATAAAAATTATAATTTTTTTCTTCCACATTGTCCTTTTGAGAGCTTAGATTTTTTTTTTTACCTACCCAACACAATTATCAAACAATAATTAGCTTCAATACTTTACACATTTGTCATCACCAGAACAGCATTATTTGTAACATGGGAAGACTGATCTTATGCCAAATATATATCTTTTTTAGCTTTGAGTTACAAAGGTCCCTTGAACACATTGAATATCAGCTTTCCCATAACGAAAGTCAGTGGTCTACAAAAAAGGCCCAAGCTAACGGACATACATTTCAAAACCAAAACAATGCAACCACCAAAAAAAGTGCAAACAGAGAATGTATAACATCTGGCAGACATGTTTTGTCTACTATATGCAGGTCACAGATGGAGCTGCAGAGCTATGTAATATACTGCACTCTTCAGACTTGAAGATTACGTCTATTGGGGCACTCTACTATTTTTGTTTAACTGTATAGAACAATTATAGTTCAAAACTGAAATTAGTGCTTTTGAGAAAGAGGGGGGTCTGATGTTAATATTTCTTGCAATGTATTACCGGTACCCATGATCTAATGCATCTTTAGAGAAATGTTTTTAAAAACTTGTTTCAAACAAATATTTTAATATTTATTTTTGTTTAAATTCATCATGATGGCTTCCATTTTAAAGCCTTAGTAGGCCTACATATAGGCCTACATCTCTGTGTAATACTTTATAAATGCATTTATTTATTCCGTATCAACTGGATCTAAGAACTATAATAGTGACTTTGGCTGCCTGGTCGTGCGGTTTGCGCGCTGGACTGTCGTTCGGATTTACCGACGGTCGAGGGTTCAAACCCTGCCCGCTCCCGTCCTCCGTCGTCCTACAGGAGGTTTGGACTAGGAAGTAAACTATCTTCAACTCTGAAGGAACATCCGAAACATGTAAAACATATTACGAAAAAACATTTTTACAGGGTTGTGACTGCGTACTGCTGCTTACAACGCAAAGACTTTAGAGTGCGCTACTGTTTACAAGGCTGTAACGTACCGTTGGTGAGAGCTACTCTTTGATGTTAGTGTAGGGGTGACATACTCGAGGTCCAAGCAAATGTATAACCGGGCCTTGAGGTTATAAATTATGGATCATGCAGTTATAAAAGGGCCTAGAATAGTCTTATATATATCCTCTGTTACCGAAATAGACACAAATAAGATAACATGTCGAATTGGTCAACACCGTCGCAAGATCCCAGGAATTCCCCACTACAAATCATAATTATTATATAGCTCCTCCTTCGTAGTCGAAGATGAGCACATTTCTCATTTCCTATGGACTCGAAGATGACTGTAAAGTCAAATCCTCGCTTTAAAAAGCCGGCCGCATACGTGGCATGGGTAAGTTTGGTCAGTTGCAGATAGGCCTTCTTTTCTCAGCATTTTGTTGGTTCGACGCTCTTTCGTCTGGCCATTCTTCTTGCTTCATATCTTGAGACTCCGAGTCTCACAGCTTCACGCCATGAGGAGCGATCGAGAGCTAGTGCTTCCCAGCTCTGAATGTCGATATCGCATTCCTTGAAGGAGCTCTTGAGAGTGTCTTTGTAGCGCTTGTACTGGCCTCCCTGGGAGCGCTTTCCTGCACACAGCTCCCCATACAGAAGTCGTTTGGGAAGGCGTTGGGTTGTCTGGCATGCGGACTACATGTCCCGCCCATCGAAGCTGGGACCTTTTACTGTCGCATTGATACTGGTCATCATTGGTCATTGATACAGTTATAATAGGGCCTGCAGTAGTCTTATATATCCTCTGTTACCGGGATAGACACATATAAGATAACGTGTTAAATTGGTCAACATCGTCTCAAGATCCCAGGGATTCCCCACTACAAATCATAATTATTGACAGTTAGGCTAAATATGTAACCAAGGAGGCGCGGTGGCTGAGCCTTAAAGCGCTTGGTTTCCGTACCGGGGCCCCGGATTCGAATCCTGGTGAAGACTGTGATTTTTACTTTCAGGGATCTTGGGCGCCTCTTTAGTCCACTCAGCTCTAATGGGTACCTGGCATTAGTTGGGGAAAAGTATAGGTCCTTGTGCTGGTCACATGACACCCTCGACGTAAAACCGTGGGTCACAGATGAACTTGGCCTACATCATCTGCCATATATATCGCAAGGTCTGACTAAAGAGGCCAATCCTTGATACACAGCTGCAGTCACAGGTTTTGCATCTGTAATCACCAGGTGCCGTTGCATTTTCACCCTTATTCTTTCTACAACTGTTGGATCTGCAATCCGTGACCCTTCTTTTCTAATCGCTCTCCGTGTGGATCTATCCAGTGCTTTTCCCCAGCTGTTAGTGTCTATTTTGGAGAGCTTCATGTCGCGTTCGTATACATTAGTAAAATACAGTAAGTAGGGCCTAACGTGGATCCACTTAGCCATTCTTGCGTTCAGATTTCGATACATTACTAAACTTTAATTACAATGAGGGCATGTGGGCCTACCAATAATAATAATAACTTCGAGTCCGAAGATTAATGAGGAATTCAATATGCTTATTTGCCATGGCTACGCTGCCCCAGCTGCGACCTTCAAATTTTGCCATACCCAGAGCAGGCATAACCATTGTCCGCCGGTGGTCGATTTAGATTTTCTTTTCGCCGTTTACGTCTGTCCACTGCAGCGGCCTTTGTAAGTGACCATATACGGCTGTCTCGTTTTGAAGCCACCTGCACATCATATGGACTGTCAAGCAATTAGTGGGCCGGATCGTAATTATTTATTTTTTTTACGCCAGGGCGAATTTTGACATCCAGTCCCCCCTGATCTACATTGTTACAGGTAACAGTGTCATATTGCGAATCATGGGTAAAAAAAACATCTTTTTCTTCACGAAAGATTCCCTTGAAGATCCTAATTTTGTAGTTACCAATACTTGCCTATATAATATTTAGCATACTTATTGAAGAACGTATCTTTTCAACTCAAGGTTTAGATTTTAGATCTAGAATAAGTGCTAATCTAGATCTATAGTCTATAGATTTAGAGACTCTAGATCTATATCTATATATCTAGATTAAATAACGATGTCATTAGACATAATTATAATTCGTGGCAGTATAAGTATTCATCATGGATTTCTTACACGAACTCGATTTAAAAGCCATGGTATTGGTACCATTTCTCATGTTCTAAGAAGTTTGTCACGGTGCGCCTGCTCTGTAAAACCAGTGTCAAGAGTGTCATGTCTTGGAGTACACCCTCTCACCGAGAAACTCAGCCATCGGCATGCTACACTGTTAACTTCACATGTAAAGCCGTTGGTGTCACCCAAGTTTAGTACGCTGTCTTCAAAGTGTTCTATACATTTCCATTTCAATAGCTGCAAACTGTGGAGATACTCCAAGAATGCTTTACCGTCAGTAGCAAGCTTTTCTACTGAACAAAAGCACACTGATGTAAAGATAGCTGACAAATTAAAGGAAGGACATGAATCTGATTTAGACAAAGGTTCTCTGGATGTTAATTCGTTATTGTATGACATACAAAAGGATTTTAGTGATACAAAAAATGCATCTGAATCTTCAGAGCCAGATGAAAAGAAATCAGAAAAGAAGTCTTCCTCGGAGCCCAAACTCACTCCAACACCAACTAGTCTTTTTACCAGAGATCAACTTACATTTGAAGAGGCAAATCGTACAACAACAGAATTTGAGTATGATTACCGAGTTGCAGAAGACATTGAAGAATATGAGTATAAAGATGAAAGAGAAATGTCACAGCAAATGATTCGGCCTGAAAAGGTTCTTCCAATCAGTTTAGAACGTAAGTTTTAGAATTTAGATTGTCATCTTTATATTTTTTATTGATACTAGATCCTATAGTATTATAATATAAATAATAATATTATAATTTATATACAGTGATTTACTTACTATGATGATGGTAACATTTGTTCCAGTAAACTTAAGAAAGAGCAGCATTTGTTAAAATCTTTGTTAAATATAATTGGGCTTGGGTTTTGAAGAATTAATGAATTCACACTAATTAAATAAGGCTTGTCTTTGAGAATGAGTGCAGTATTTTACGTGGCTGCACATTCCTAGCTGTTTTCCTACAATGTTTTCACATTCAGCGTCTTTTTCACCTTCTATGCCAGTCCTCTGCAGTAGATTTCCTTTTGGTTTTAAATGTGTATCTATCAGCCACTTGCTTCCAGGTGCTCTCTTCAGTGTCAATTAAAGCAAGCTGGAGTCTAAGCTGGTCTTTAATTCATAATAGTTACTTAATAAAATGCATAAAAATTATGTGAACGTCTTGTCATTTATATATATATAATATTAAATATGTAATCAGGAAAACATATTTCTGGGCATTTGGGATAAAAAATTGTCTGTTAGATATCTTCACTTGCTAAGGAATTATTTTGACATTAAGTTGTTGGCATTGAAAGTGTGACAGTGGTGGGTGTGTGTGTGTAAAATGATCACTTCACCTAAATTATATATATATAATTTTTTTTCTGTCAAAACGTTTAATATGTTTTTTCCCAACATTCCAATTTTTTAGAAAAAGTTTAATGTAAAAGATACATTTAATATATATCCTATTACTAACAATATTGGGATGCGATTGTTTAGTTCCTAATAATAGTCTGGTCCAATTAACCAGATTCAACTGTATTATAGGATTTGTTTTAGTACTTTAGGATTTAGTCAGAATAAATGGCTGCTGGTCTGATTTACTAGATTAGACTGTACAACTTCAACATTTTTTTACTTAATGGTTACTGATCATTGGCTTGATTAATAGGTCAGCTAAACTTACCAACGCATACTCAGTGCACTTTTGGGTTAATTGCTTACAGAATAATTTTATGAAAAAAAAACAAACTTAGGGACATAATTTAACTTCCAAAATTTTTTTTACTATACACTTTTAATTACTATAATAAGTATGTACATGATATATTTTTTTAAAAAATTACAATGAAAAAATATAGGTGTATGAGATATATTTGCAATAAAAATATCTTTTAATGGTTAACAGGAGGAGAAACTGGTGTATTTGAATTAGAGGAGCTGTTAGTGTTTTTAAATCACCTGGGCGCAGAGAACATTGTTACCATCCCAATTCCTTATGAAGCCAATTTTTGTGATCATATGGTGGTTGCTTCAGCCAAGTCAAAGCGTCATCTGTATGCCATAAATGATGAGTTTTTGTGGGTGGTGAGTTGCATTAACTTAACTATTGTAATCTGTTGTATTGCATGAATAAATATGAATACTAAACAAATGCTGCATGTTGGGTCTGGTGACTGAGTGGTAAAATAGCTTGGCTTCTGAGCCAAAGGTCTCGAGTTTGAATCTTAGTGAGGACTGTAATTTTTAACTTTGGGATTTTTAGGATGTCCTCGAGTCCACTCAGATCTAAAGGGTACCTGACATACATTGGGGAAGTAAATGGAATTGGTCATTGCCACATGATACCACAGTTGCCAATAGAAACAACTACATTTTACATCATCTGCCCCCATAGATCAGAAGATCTGAAAGGGGTACATTTACCTTTAATATTGTTGTTAAAAAGTTCCCTTTGAGACATACAAGTTAAAAGTGATAGATTAGCTGCATTCACTATTTCACTATTTTCTTAAATCAGTATGAGTACATAATGATAACCTTGTCCTTATGTCAGTATAAAATGTTTTGGACATGTTTATAAGTGATGACCACCCATTATCCTCACATTTATACATGTATAGTGAATGCCTCTTAGCATTGGAGTAGCATATTTTACTCCAGTAGTAAATCAGTTGAATAAATGGAAATAAACCACACTAGATGGAGAGAGACAGTGACCAAGAAAGCTATGGAGAGCGAAAAAACATGGGCCTCAGCTCTGGAAGATAAGCATGCCATGTGAAAAAAATGGCCAGATCCTCAACCATCAAAGCAAAAGCCACTTTAACCTGTGATATTTGTGAACAGGAGTGTCTCTCCAAAATAGGGCTCCACAGTCACATGAAAAGTGTTCAGGATGAATCATAGTTTCTCTGGGTTTGAATCTCGATGAAGACTGGGATTTTGAATTTCTGGATTTTTAGGGCACCCCTGAGCTCACCAAACTGTAATGGGTACCTGACCTTATATGGGGGAAAAAAAGGCAGTATGTCGTTGTGTTGGCCACATGACACCCTAGCCATTAACCATTGGCCAAAGAAACAGATAATCTTAACATCATTTGCCCTATAGATCACAAGGTCAGAAAGGGAAATTTTTTTTTTCTATGTTGGTTATATATTAAAGGTGACATTTGTTAGTGATATTTGATAGGAATCTTTTAGTAGTGACATGTGTTATGGATATATTAGAAGTAGCTGCGTTAGTGATATATTGGAGGTGACATGTTAGTGATATATTGGAGGTGACATGTTAGTGATACATTGGAGGTGGCATGTGTTAGAAATATACTGGAAATGACATGTTAGTGATATATTAAATTTTAACTTTTTTTTCTGTTCTTTTGCAGCACAAAAGAAAAAAATTGGACACTGATCCTCATTTGGTTATTGAAGGCCTCAACAAAAGTGATTGGACTGCATTAGACTTAGGTTGGTATATTTTTGTTCATGTTTTATATTTTATTCATATATATGTATAATTGCAATAGTAAAAATGCAGTGAAATTTTGGATTAAAAATTAAATTTCATAAAAAATAGCAGTATATCATATGATTGTGAAAATTGACTGGATTTATGAATCATTTTCTTAAAACTATAATAGTAATAATAATAATCTTTATTATCCATAAGGAAATTTGTCTTACAATTTGTGCATTACACCAAATAAAACATTATAACTATAGTAAACCAAAATATATAAATTCCCACCAGGCTCACTCATAATTTACATGTGAAAAGTTTATATCAGATAGTTTCTATTTAATGATTTGATTGCCAGGGAAACAAATTAAGAGTTTTTGTGTCTGTTTGTCTTTGCTATTGGTATCTCTGTTTATCCTTTGATCTTGCTTGGCATGCAATGCTCCAAAATTTGTTACGCCAACATTAGCCTAGATGTACAAGTAGTTAGGTCCAGAAATAACACTTTTGCGATCCTAATTGTATTAATCCACAACTTAGGTGAGGTTAGGTTTAACTTCACCTTGCAGCTTAAAATTGAGCAATTGACCAGATCTGTATATCTGCCTCTAAAAAAGAACAAAGAAAGGTTTGTCCCTCCAGGAAGGAAATAAGTTTTACTGGCTTTTAAATCCAACATCAGTTGTAATATTGTGGGTTTCGGAATAGTGAGCAGTCATTGTTGATATTCTTAGGAAATTGTTTATATACATCAGGACGACAACACTAATGTAAAAAAATCGGTTTCTTCTATCTGGGTCTTTGTTTATTTTTCATGTTCTCTCACTCAAACCTGATTTCCAATAAAAAATAAAACAGACTTCTGACTGTCTTCTTAGTATGAAAGTGTACACTTATTAAGTAAAAAAATGTTTAAAAAAAAAACCCCAGTGAACTCATGTTCTTCTGTATTTCCATCATGCTCAGTATTGAAGAACTCTTGGTGGAAAGTTTGCGCCTTGTTGTCCAAACATTGTCAGGTCAGAGATTTGCATAATGCCATTCCAAGAACTATTTTTATTTACAACTAAATTTTTGGACAGTTCTCATTTACATCCAGACCATGTTTTATATTGAACATCAATGGAACTTTTCGTTGTTAGTTCAATTTATTATTTTTAATTTAACTGTAAAGATAACCCACATTCTGCTAGCAATCTTGATGCTCTTTAAAATATTTGGGTTTATTTTAAATTTTGCATTTATTTTATTTTTTTGTGTGGGTTTTTTTTCAATTGAGTTCTGTAAAACTAGGTTTCTTTTTTGTTATATTTTATTTGTAAATTAAATTGTATAGTTCTGATTTTATTTCAAAATAATTTTGGCTTAAAATATAAGTAAAAACATGTAATAAAAAAAGAATACTTTTGAAAAACAAAGCTTATCTAAGGGAAAGAACCACTGATTACCACAATTTATACAAAAATTACAGGGTTTAGCTTTCTGCTATGTAAAATAAAATTAATTAATAAGTACTAAATGATTAACTAGTTAATTTGTGGATTGATTCGTGTATTGTTATCGACTATGAATAATTATGCAAAATTTCAACTTGATCCACCACATCTCTCAATAAGTAGCATTTATTCCCCTTATTTTAAAATCTAATAAAATAATTAATTTTTTTTTATTATTGATTTATGTCTTGTCAGGTTCAATAATTAATTGAATAATTTTTTATTTGATCTGAGAATGGGAAATGGGAGTAAAAACATGTTCAAACTTTTTAGCAGTCAGACAGACAGAGTTGGTATAAGCTTTCTAAAAAAATCGCCTACAAAGAAATTTTGAAAGGTTGAACTTGTGGAGGACAACTCTTGTTTCTCTCCCAAATTAATGTGAAGAGAACATGTAGGTTGAAGCACCGCAGTATGGGTATTCATTTCATTATATATGCTCATACTTTGAATTAAACATTTCAAAACAAAGGGGATCAGTGGAAAAACTGATAGGGGATCCCTGCAGCCAAAGTGGTAGTGCAACATTACATGAGACACAGTCACACTTATAAAACAAAGGGGATCAGTGGTAAAACTGATAGGTGATCCCTGCAGCCAAAGTGGTAGTGCAACATTACATGAGACACAGTCACACTTATAAAACAAAGGGGATCAGTGGTAAAACTGATAGGTGATCCCTGCAGCCAAAGTGGTAGTGCAACATTACATGAGACACAGTCACACTTATAAAACAAAGGGGATCAGTGGTAAAACTGATAGGTGATCCCTGTAGCCAAAGTGGTAGTGCAACATTACATGAGACACAGTCACACTTATAAAACAAAGGGGATCAGTGGGAAAACTGATAGGTGATCCCTGCAGCCAAAGTGGTAGTGCAACATTACATGAGACACAGTCACACTTATAAAACAAAGGGGATCAGTGGTAAAACTGATAGGTGATCCCTGTAGCCAAAGTGGTAGTGCAACATTACATGAGACACAGTCACACTTATAAAACAAAGGGGATCAGTGGGAAAACTGATAGGTGATCCCTGCAGCCAAAGTGGTAGTGCAACATTACATGAGACACAGTCACACTTGTATCGCATTGAAAACCATGGCATTGAATTAACTAAAATGAGAATATTTGTATCATTCACATTCTGTAGTAGAAAAATGGGTTGTGGAATGCTTATTTATTACTATTGTTTTAAAAATGGTCTGCTGTTATTGAGTGAATGATGTGTAGATTATCGTTATGTAAGTCTATTCAATATTTTTGTAATGTAGGCATAATCAGGATGAATACATGTACATTCAGCCATCTCTCATAAAATGCAGAAATATCACTTGATAAATAGCAGACACAGATAATGACATCTTGAAAATATATACAATTATTTTGAATCAGGACTTGATGAATGGCAAACAATAATAATCCAAGTCAGTAACAGCCCTTTGACTGTTATCTACTAAGTGTTTATGGTGACTGCCTTCAATGACTGCTTTCTACTGACTGCTATCAAGTAAATGGATAAAAAAAAGTTCCCCTGACCTTGCGATCTGTAGGGCAGATGATGTAAAGGTCATCTGTTTCTGTGGTTAACGAGAGTGTCATGTGACCAGCACAATGACCAACGTCTTTACTTTTCCCAACTAATGTCAGGTACCCATTAGATCTGGGTGGACTCAGAGGCACCCAAAGATTCCAAAATTTAAAATCCCAGTCTTCACCAGGATTTTTAAAATTATAGAACTATTAAAAAAATAAAGAAAATAATGTTTGATTAATGTACCATTTCATAATTAGTGTTTCTTTTAAAACAGACAATGACAATAAACAGAGAATTCCTCAGTGCTCTTATGTTTGCAAAGTATTGATTTTTTTTTTTTTAAATATGCCTGAGTTTGTTATGGATTGAAATGAAAACATACAACATGCCAACTATTCTTCACCAACTTTATGATGTACTGATGTATGAAAATAATGTTACAGTATATTTCCATTCTCATGTTCCCCTATGATTATGTTTTATTATCTAGGCAATATTGTCCTACACATCTTCTATGGGAATGCCAGGGAGCACTATGATATTGAATCATTGTGGACGCTAGGGCCAGAAAATGACCCAAAGTGTAAAGAACAAAATGACGTATCTGCCCTTTCTGCAGGTTAGACAAGACTGATTTTTTTTTTGTTTTTATTATAATTAGCATTTATATGGCTTTTTATCAAGTCCATAGATTAAGGAGCAGTGCAATAGTTCACATGGTTACACAGTCCTAGCTGTGATTTATAGATTTTGTCACATCCAGTGCACACATAACATTTGGCTGCCAGTAGCTGAATAATTTCTCTTTTTGGCATCTACCTCTGTCCTGTGCAGTAGATTGCCTCAATGTGAGCCGTGACATGGTTTTCGAGCTCGTGTTTCTATAGCCGATTGTTATTGATGGTGTCATGTAGCCAGCATAACAACCAACCACCTTTACTTTCCCAATGAATGTCAGGTACCCATTAGAGTTCGGTGGACTCTGAGCATCTTAAAAATCCAAAAATTCAAAGTCTCAGTCTTCAACAAGATCTTCACCTAAGACCCCCTTGGTTTTTAAGCCAAGCGCTTTATCCTGTCTTGAAATAGAATGCACTAAATAACTATAACCTCAGCTTTAGGCTATGCTGACAATTGTTATATGATTTATCAACAAAGGTTATTGTTATTGCACATATCCTAAGTTTTTTTGTTTTTTTTTTTAAATTTTTTTTAATTGTTTAAAATTAAACAATAGAGCATTTTTTTTGACAGTTTTTCTTGGTGATCAGTGAAAACTCATTATAATAATAAGTCTTGTCTTCGAGTCCGAAGATTAGTGAGGAATGCAATATTTCCCATGGCTGCACAGCCCCAGCTGTGATATACATATTTTGCCACATCCATGGCAAGCACAACCATTGTCCGCAGGTGGTCGACTTAGATTTCTTTTCGCCATCTGCGTTTGTCCTCGGCAGCGGATCTTCTTTTGGTCTCAAATGTGTATCCCTCGGCCTTCGTTACTGACCTCCAGCTGTCTTGTTCTGAGGCCGCATGCAACCAGGTGCTCTCTTCTATGTCAGCCAAGGAAAGTTGACGCCTAAGCTGGTCTTTGAAGCGTTTCCGGGGGGGGGGGGGGGGGCGCCTCTGTTACGTCCCCCCTTTTAGCTCACCAAAAAAGACTGCCTTTGGGATACGTTCGTCTCCCATACGGGATACATGCCATACCCAGCGTAACTGTCAGACCATAAGAAGTCCCTCTATGCTGTCTGTACCGGCGTTCGCAAGGACATCCCTGTTTGTAGTGTAGTCTTGCCACCGTATGTCCATGATGGATTGAAGCATTGTTGGTGGAAGCGCTCAAGAAGTCTTAGTTGTTTTCTGTATAGTGTCCATGTCTCAGAGCCATATATAAGGGTTGAGAGAACCACCGCCTGGTAGACATTGATTGAAAACTCATAATATATGTACATGAAAATAGCTGCGAAACCCAATCTTCACCTTTATCTTATTACAATAAGGGCATGAACAGGTTGGGCCTGATTCTACTTAGTTTTTTTGAACTGTGAGTGACTTGGTCTATAGTTTTTCGTTCTACTTTTCTCTTTGTTGACCACCCGCACATTAATGTGTCAGGAGAAAAATGAGATTTTTAGTGGAATCCTTGAATATATATATATGTATATACCTAAGTGCTTTTCATTGTAAAAAAATTTCCTATAAAAGTCATTCACAAAATATGTCTTGTCAAGGATTCTAAGACCTATAAAATGAAAGGAAGAACTGTGAATTTTAAATCCTCATCTTGCTCATGGAGTCGGATAAAGGTGGTTCCTGCTTAGGCCATATGAAAGTTTACTTTTCCAATAAGTTTTTCTTTCTCTGAGAATGGTATATTTTCTAATTTAGTGTTCACCAGTGTGTCATCAATAGATCAAATGTCTCATGGTGGCCAATAACCACACAAGTTTGTTTGTCAGAACATTTTCCCCAGAACAAACTGAAAGCTAATAAATAGAGCTAAAAATAGATCAGAAATAGCACAGTATCAAAAATCCAGATGTTTCTAGAAGTAATCGCAAGAATTTAAAATGGGGCAAAAGTGAAAAAATTGGGCGTCATGTGTTTATTGCACTTCATTTAAAAAGGAAAAAAAGTTTTCCCCCCACATTTTCATCTAATAGTTTACATTTCTCTAAATTATCTTACATTTCTCTAAATTATCTTTTCCTTATAATACATTTCTCTAAATTATCATTTCCTTATAAATAAAAGTGTTTTAAATATATCATGTAATAACTCACAGACATTGCTTTTAAAAACATTGTGCATTGTCAATAATTTTGTAAATTAATATTGAATGCTAAGGCTTGTAAATTAATCTGATCAATCTCTGTGCTCTACTTATTAAACCTGTTTCTACATTGTACTATTTGTCTTCCTAACAGAAAGTTTATTCTGGCTGGAGACATCAAAGAAACATGAAGCTGATGAAATCCCAGAGAACTCTAAAGCTACATCTGTTGATACAAAAACATAAAAATATTTATAATTCTTTTAAGGTTATACACATTTTTTATCCTGTTAATATTTTAAATAAATTGCAATGAAAACGTTACACTTTGGTTGTTGCTTTCAATGTGTTTATGTGCCTGTGTGTTTCATTAAAATAGCCCAACTTGAACCAAACCTTCTCTGAGAAAATTTAAACAACTCAGTTTAAACTTAAGCCAACCTCTATCAGAGAAACTTCCAAGCTTAATTAAAGCATCAAGTTTGGTGCCCCAATGGTTCAACAGACTAAAGAATAGGTGAAGGTGATCATCTTTTAAAAAGTAATCTGGCAAACAGAAAGTCTAACCATTATTTCAACCTAGAACTATATTGTCAAATCACACAAGATAACACGAAGATTTTCAGTAATAATTTTATTTGTTATAATGATGTACAAAAAAAATGTTTGTATTAAGTAAAATGAGAGCAGTAGAAAGGGAAGGGGGGAATATAGGAGCAGTATGCTGTTCATTAAATTATATCATGCATGAAAACAAACTGCTGGACAGTTTGTCATCTTTGTAAGCGCCAGTTTCACACACATAAACAACATACACATGTGATGAATTGGGATGAAAGTGCCTATATAAATAATGACAGTCTTTTCAGAAGTGGAGAAGGGAGGTAATATTCTAGAGAACTAACCTCCCTTGCTTCACTATCCAAGATGTGGGGGGAACATTTAAAACAAATTAAGTACATTATCATTCTACTTTTTAAACTGGCAAAAGTCACATTAATTCTTCATTCATTCATAGATTTGGCCAGCACACACTCTAAAACAATGGCAACATACTTGAGTCTCAAGATATTATGTTAATACATATCTATTTAGATTCATCATAGTTTGGTTTGAAATCGTCAAACAAATGGTTCAATTTGTGCTTACGTTACAACATAATGAAGCTGTGGGGCCTTACATCTAGCTAACATAAGACACACACAAAATATCTTTCGTACAGTTCTTTAAGATGAAGAGACAATACAAAATTTTTTTAAAATTAGGAAATGCTGTTTTCAGTGACATAAGGGTAATTTTCTAAATGCATTTAGAAAAAAAAAAAAGATAGTATCACTTTTTTTTCATGTTACTCCATTTAATATCACAGTAAATTGAATTCACTCCGTAACTCATTGAACTTGCTTATTCTAGTAAGCTCTACTCAAGGCAGTTAAGATTATGTTCACCAATTTTAAATTTGATAAATTTCATTGAAATCTATATAAAGAAAAAAAAATAGTCCATAAATACTGATGGCAACACACACAAATAATGTTAAAATAAAAATAAAATGTATTGGATAAGAGTGCCAGAAGCGAGTGAAGACTGGTGAAATTTTGTTTGTAACAAATTGTTTTGATCACAGCTGATTGAAGGCTGAATGGAAAGAGATTGGTTCCCTACTTTCCAGGTCCACACTTCTGCACACCACGAAATAGTGTATGACCCAAATGTGCCACATACAATAACAAATCACAAAACTTAAATTCTGCAACAATATATTAGCAGTTATGAAGTAGGCCATGATGGATCATGAACCAATGAACACTTGAAGATTCAAATACAATATATTTAAACTGAATAAAATAAAAAGACATCAGGTAAAAAGTTGTTCTAAGTTTAAAACAAGCTGTTCTAGGTTAAAAACAACAGGTTTTTACTAAGTTTAAAACAAATTGTTCTAGGTTAAAAACAATGTTTTCCTAAGCTTAAAACAAGTTGTTCTAGGTTAAAACAATTTTAAGGTTTAAAAAAGTTGTTCTAGGTTTAACTTTGTTGCACAAAGATAATTAAGTTAATATCTCCTCTCATGTAACCAATTGAATTAGGTTCCAGTTAGAAAACAAATATCTTTGCAGAAAAGGACAAAAAGTATTCAGTGTTCTGTATATTGACATTTTATTGTAATGAATTGATAGTGGTAATCTTTAAAACTAAAAAAAAACAAATTGATGAGGAGAAAACATAAGCCCAACATATTTTATTTAATACAGTTTTATAGTTACTTAGGGACAGTAAGAGAGAGGGGTTCACCTGATTGTGTGGCCATCACAATGATTCACTAATTTCTTTACTAATGGGACTGCATACAGAATGAAACTGTATTTCCCAATCTCAACAAAATAGCATTTTATCTGGTAATACCAAGATTTAAATCTGGTTAAAGGAAATCTAAACACCAATTAATTAAGACAACATTTAAAGAGTCTTAAAATGTTAAATTGCCCATCTTTAAAGAAAAAACAAGTCAAACTGACTGTTCATTGTACTGACCACACATTTCCATTGTTGACCTATATATATATATATATTAACCAACAAAACTGGTTAACTTTACTTTACATGATCTATGGCAGTGGTGCCAAATCATTTTCAGACTTGCAATCATTATATAAAATCAAAGTGGCCAGTTACTATATACTGCATTTAAAGACGATTAAAAAGGGCCTATTAAACAATTCAAACCAAAACAAGATTTCAAAATGATCAATATATTATTCTGTTGCACAGCCAATTTTTTTTTTATCTCCTCAATTATCATACATTTTCCATATTCAAAAATATTGCTTGTTTTTCTTTAAGCATATAATCTGAAACAGTAAGATGTGCGTGAAGCAATTACAAATCACTAAACTTCAGACCAGACAACCTCTGGTACAAGCGAGTTAATAATATTGAGATTAGCTTGAAGGGATGTGGGTTTCTAGTCTGATTTAATGCAACTAGGCAGAAATGAAGGAATCAAAATTAGTCACAAATTGTCACAGAAAACAGACCAGGTAAACAGAGTGATACACTTTGGGATGTCAGGTGTTAGGGTAATGTTAGCTCTTAGGTCTACTACCCACAGTACTGAGAGAGTTGGACAGAGACCAACCATGATAAAGGCCTGAAAACTGACCTGATATGTTGCAACCTGTGGGCAGTTTAGACCAATAGCTCATTGCCACATTACAGGCTTATGTTGCAGGTCTGTATTCAGGTCTTCTATAATGAATGGTCTCAGTTGGGCAGGCCAAATGAACAGTTACAATCTAGACAGCCAAAGTCTTTGAACTCAACTCATGATCACATGACATTATGGACCGCAGTATAATCAAGTATAATACAGCAGCAGTTCCTTTTTAACAAGATGCATTGCTTACCAGATTTAAACATTTTTTAAATTTATTTTTACTCTTACACACATAGAGATGTAAGCTTTATATACATACAAACAGTTCCTTATTAGCAAGATGTCAGGATGGTTTCCGTGATTTGTAAAAAAATTTTTAGAAACTCATTAAATGTGACAGCAAAATTAGAAAATAGTTTAGTGCAGTAATGATCAAGCTGCCACAAAATGTTCCCCCTGACAACCTCAGTGATATCATTCCAATTTCACTGACGTTACATACATATTAAAAACAATTCTGAGTTGAAAACACAAAGTAAAAAAGACCCAAACAATAAAAAAAGCTTCCTGTATTCTAATATTTTGTGACCTAATTACAAGACATTTGAGATCACAAGGTACAACTTGAAAATAATTCTGACTTTGAGGACAATGTTTCTTTTTGATCTCATACAAACCAATTTGAGGATAAACAAATAATTATAGGTAGTTCCTCATTTATAATATAGCTCTGTGAGAGTAGAAGGTATGCTGCTGGAGTATTTAGCTCAATGAACTTGGTTCTCTTTATATGCATTCAATAACACTTCATGTTTTAAGTTAGTAAAGTTGCCATTTCAGACCATACCTATATAGGGCAGATAATGTAAAAGTCGCCTGTTTCTGTGTTCAATTGTAAACTAGGGTGTCATGTGGCCAGTATAATGGCCAACCGCCTTTACTTTGCTCCAAGTAACGTCAGGTACCAGTTAAAACTGGGTGGACTCAGAGGCGCCCTAAAGATCCCGAAATTTAAAAAATCCCAGGATTTGAACCCGGGACCCTCCAGTTCAGAAGCCAAGCCATTTACCACTCAGCCATCATGCCTCTGCCTCATGTTTTGTGACACATAAATTATCAAGAGTTTTTTTCTTTTTCTAAATGTAACAAATGTCTTTAGTGTGTGTGCATTCATTTAAAAATGTCTTTAGGAATAGTGACCTGTTTTTTTTTATGTATAAATAACTGGCTTAGATTGCCTTCAGAACTTTCTTCTCAATCACAGACAGTTCAAATTTAGCAGACATATACATGATACATTTCAAAGATTTAATGATGTAAAAAAAAATACATTAACTCTTATAAATGCTAAACACTTTTTACAATTCATATAAATTTAGGAAATCAATAAATTTAATTCATATCTCTACTTTGACACTTATATCAATGTTGGTTAAACAGAGTTAGGTATAAGACCTACACAAAATGTGGAAGGAAAAAAAAAAAAAAAGAAACAGAATCTGTTATCGACTGAGGAGTTCATACTAATAGAAATAACTAATTTTTAAAAATTTATTCAGCCCATGATACTAATGTTGAGATGTCTCACTCCTTTGAAGACTGGTTGAAACTGTTTGGTGAGAGCTTGGTCTTCATTTCAAGTACCAATATTTATTTTATTGTTTTAAACCCAAACAAAACAGAAAGAGGTGCATAATGATGCATTTAGTCCAGGATGAGCTAATTAAATATATTAATCACACACACACACACACACTTAATCCTGCCATTTTGTTTGTTTGTTTGTTTCAGACATCACAGACTTGATAGTAACTTAAAAGAGATTAACTTAAGATCAAGCATGTCAAACTGAAGATCTCAAAAAAACTTGGAACTTCTATAGATATGGAGATTTTTATCTAGGTTTAAAAAACTGAACATAACCCAAGATCAATAATAACTGTTTTCTTCTCTAAGGAATGATTAAACTTTTATTTATTTTTTTTTACTTGGGGAAAAAAAAAAAGGGGGGGGGAGGTATTTTTCAGTGATTACTTGTACAAACTAAACTTAGGATTCTGACATACTTTGATATTAGTTAGGGCCAAAAGATGATCACCGTCAAGTGGATTTAGAAATGCTTTGATTTGACATGCTTGCTTGAGGTTTCTTTTACCTAACACTAAATTTGTTAAGTAAGAGAAACACTTTTAGTGGGTTGCATGCACACCAGAGGATGGTGTTCATGTCCTACAACTCTGCATACTCTACCAAGAGGCCCAAACAAGACACTGGCCCTGAAAAACACTATGGAGAACTGCCTAATCTGGAAACCACTGTGTGGTTCATTTCATATAAAGGATTACCTTTCATAAAAATGAGAATAACGAAGAAGACAAATCGTTATAGAAGACCTCAGCACTGACCTGCAGCATCACATTCTGTGGGAAGTACAATGTGGCAACGAGCCATTAGTCTTCACTGCCCACAGGTTGCGACATTGCAGCTCAATGTTCAGGCCTTCTATGACCATTGGTCTTGGCTATATTTCCCGGCTATATTATATACACCACTGCATTTGACATTTTCGCATTTAAAGGGCATCAAAATTAATTCCTTTTTTCATTATAAATATGTACTTTAGTTAACACAGGCACAGACTTATCTCAATATTACAAAAATAGCAAGCATAATGATAAAACATACATAAACATCTTTACAACATTCAATATTTTTCTATGTCAACAAATACTCCAAACATTTAATCATAGTAAAAGATCACCAAGGCACTGGGTCAACAATAATGGTTCTATCATTTGTTCCAATTATTAGCAAACATGTTGGAGAGAAAGAATCTTAGACGAACTTGGCAAAAATGTGTACAATGTAAAAATGTAGGTTAGTAAAATGAACAATTGAATCAACATCGTACATCTCCTTGTAAATATATGAACAATGTAAAAAAAAAAAAAAAAAAAAAAAAAAAGGTCAAATATATGGCGTTGAAATAAATAGAAGATTGCTGAAGTGACAGGTCTGACTGGACAGAACATATGGGTGTAAAGAGACAGATCAAATGTAAGGCAATACATCAGCAGCAATAGTTTTTTGGTGGGCAGGAAATGGTGGCCATAGAATTAGTATTATACAGAGTTAGCTAACATTTCAAAGAAAGGAAGAATATGTAAAAAATAAAACTCACTAAAATAATTTTTAAAAAAACATAAAATAACCCCAGACTAAAATATAAAACACTAAAAAAAATTATTTTTTTAGACGTTTTTTCTATTAAATTGTACGCTAGGTTTGCCTTTTTAGATAAAATTGTCTTGGGCATACTTATAATTTAAAATAATTAATTTTACTACATAACTGAGAAACGGAGTACAGTTAGCCTAAACAAAACTTTATATTTAGTTTATACAATTCTGGCAACTGTTTACAATAAAACTTAACAGTAAAACAGAGCTCTGCCATAAAACAAAAAAGAATGTCCATGATCAACAGAATTAATAAAACATGTCAAAGAGAAACAAAAGCATGATTATAAATTTGTTCAATGTAAAATAAATCCTTCTAGCTTAAGTAATAGTTGCCCACATTTGTTTGCATAGTTTACACCTGACCTATATTATATTTAGTCACTGGCTAGCAATGTTCTAGTTATGTAGCACTTGTAGTCAATACCATATCACCTCCCTTGACCTCTACTAAGGGAATCTCTCACTTTCAAAATCTAATACTCAGCAATCTGCACATGTCAACTTTTCATAATCCACACAAGAACACTCCTATGAATTCTCATAAAGACCAATTTCTGCACAAAGAAACACTTAATTCAGAAACACAGATTGAATACTTTGGCAGCATTTCATTATCCATAAAAAAACAAAAACAATTCAGCTAGAAATCTTGGCCCACAAAATAAAAACAAACTAAGTTTGAGACTGTAGGCACTCTCATTATTTGATTCTCACATGCAAATGACCTGATGGGGAAAAAGAAGATGGTAGATCTTTGTGCAGGGCACCTGACTCCGTAAGTAACTGTTGCTCTTAGCTTTCAAGACGCACTGGATAATTCCTTTTTTTTTTTTTTTTTTAAAGTTCATTGCAGCTGTTATTTTAAAAAAAGAATGAAATACTGTTTCTGTACAAAATTGTCTTTCAATGATTCTGAAATATTACCCAATTTATTTTAGTGTAGAAATAATGTTATGAAACTGCTGATTGGATGAAGACATTTTGAACATTGACACAGGTAACAAATAAACTTAACAACAACATATCTAAACTTTAAAGTTGAAAAGTTCTATCGGAAGTCCAGATAAGAGCCAAAAGAGAGAACAAACTTCTTGAGGAAATGGGGCTGCGGTGTAGCCCTAGTCTTCTTTAGGGGAGCTTACTGCACTTTAACAGACCCCCTAATACGATAAAGGTGGCAAAGGGACATTGCTTTTTCTCCGTAGAGTATCAAGTGTAAAAGTTTGAAAAAAAACGTTACCTTAAAACAGTACAGCATAACCTGCTTATTCTAATACATAAAAAAAAATGATCATAACAATAAGTTATTTGTATTTAGTTTCCAAGCTACATTAAATACAAACTCATTGGCTATCTTAATTTTGAAGTGGAATCATGATTTTTAAAGTCAACAATTTGGCAGTCCTTTAGGTAGGAGGGTTATGTATTTATAGGTATATACATGGGGAGGGGAGACTTAAATAGAGTTGAGCTTTGTACAAAGCCATTAAAAAGTCCAAATGAATCTGAGAAACAATGATTATTTAGGATTTTAACTTTAAATTGGTCTCTAGCAACATAGATAGGAGAAGACCCATTCAATGTTCATCTCAATGATCACACCGTTTGATTACAGTCAGGTTTTACAATCAATTATGCACAACATTTTATCACAAATCAGAAAGTCCATGAACAAACGTTTGGCCTAAAAGTTTTCAATGTTTCTCAATATTACCACAGACTTTTTTTTTTTAGCTAGGACTTTTGGATGAACAAAGCAAATTTCAAAATTTCACATGCTGACAAGAAGATTTCTCAATGTATAATTCAATCAGAACTAAATTACCTTTGATGAAGTGTCTGAAGGACAAAAGTAAATCAGTAAAGACAAAACTGCAATCCAATAGTTATGCCTATCACATGTGAGTGTTTTGAAAAACTTGATACCATTGTGTATTTGTACAATTATAACACCTATGGCTAGAGCATAGCTGACTCTATTAGGTTAATAAATGAGTCTAAATAAAATGCTGCTTCAGTAGTAACCCAATAGAAATTTGAGACTAAATAGAAACAAAATAAAACATCTGGCAGAACTATGGTTTCAACTATACATTAATTCATCTTTCTACACAACTCATTTAGAAGTACATTGTATCAGTCTACATTAATACATCCCTATACTGTTATCAAAGTCTTTTGGCAGTAGGTTGTATTGCTTTTCTGTTATCATCATCATCAAACTCCATTTGAGTGAGGGCTTGAGAGGTTCAAGTTCTCTCTTACAGAAGCCCTGGACAAAAACCCTGCTGTTTTGCGTAGTGCATACATGTCACCATACAGGTTGAGAATTTTTGGTTTCCAAGACCTGTCGAGATGGAGATCAGCAAGTCTGGGGCAGTCAAAAAGAAGATGTTATCAATTAAATTTAGATTTGATAAATTATGCAGGTTGGGCATGCAAGGTCAGTGAAATACTGCACTCATTCTTAACCTTTGCAATCGAAGACAATTCCTTATTTTATTATTATTATGAACAGCACTGGTTTCTTCCCAAGACTTCATGTAAAGGCAAAATGGCCTTATAATCTTATAGCAATCACTTCAAAGTGTAAATTGGTTTCATTTAAAAAAAACATTCAACTCAAACCTCACGAGCCTAGGAATTCTGACTTTCCTCTCTACCCCAAACCCAGTGACCAAACGTTATCGTAAAAATTACATTTCAAATAAAGCTGTTAGCCTTGAATGTCTAGATTGTGTTGGGCAGAGGTGAAACAAAAATAGCAAACTTTTTGTATAGAGGATTTATTTCAAATGACAAAGTAGATAGTCATTGATAGATATGTTACTCTCATGAGTTTGACTCAACTTGCTAAATTTATTATGCTACAATACAAATAGAATCGTTGTCTTGAGATTATTGTTCATTTCAAGTGGATTAGAGAGATCAAAAATGCTAATGATCTATATTTCCACCTCAAGAGAAAAACATATTATGCTATTGGGTCAACATGTGCAGCAGTTTAGGCCAAAGTTACAAACTTTAACATCACTCTTATAAAATATAGACTTTGCTCTATCAAATGTTTTGAAATTGCATAAACGAAGTTTTTTTTTTTTTTTTTTTTTGGGGATTCATTTTAAACTGACAATAGATTTAGAAATGGTTTTTAAAACCACAGCAGAAAAAAACATTTTCTGAGTTCAATTTGTGCACCATTAGTAAGAAAATTTTGTGCTTTTTTTCTATTTCTTGGTTTAAATATTTTATTTTACAGATAAGCATGTCTTGCTTATTTTGGCATTGCCTTCACAGTGTACACACACGTGTCATTACCATTGCAAGGAAAGATTGTTTGGGCAACAGTTATATACTTGGAAATGAATTCTTGTCAAGAAGACTTTATGCAACACGCAAGTACAAAGAGTGTAGAAATATTTTTGTATAACAACTGTGTTAATCCGATACATGGTAGAATGAGTTTTAAGACCTATTACCACCAACTTCTGTTCAAGTTTAAAATTTAAAATAATAAACTCTACAACATAAAATAAACAATAATTTCTGTCTTACATCATTGAAATTAGAACTATAGTACATAGAGAGTAGGCCCACTTCATGATTTGACAGGTTTTAAAGAAAAAGGTGAGGGGGGGGGGAATAATCTGGAATTGAAGACTTAGCTGAAAAGATTGATTATAGAATAGGCTCAACAGTCTTTCTATGTTCAACCCACATGAAATAATAATTTGAAGTGTTTCTTTGCTTTGAGAATTCAACAACAGATACTGTCACTTGTATTCTGTAGTGTTGTGACCTATAATCAAACTGAGCTTTTTTTACAACTTTGATCACGAATGTAATGAAATAGGTCCACAAGTTTACCCATAATAGAGAAGTAAAAATCTAAGTCTTTGAAGTGATATACATGCTTAAACACTCATCCATGACCAAAGAAAAAAAAGCAAATTTTCTTTACAATCTCTCATAGACTCCAAAAGTCCTACATTGTACAACACCATTCTTTTGATTGATTACGTTTGTAAGTGCACAATAAACCCCCAAAGTCTAACAAAAACTAATGCAAACATTCAACACTTTGCTTCTAAAAGTAACTATATTGTTCACTTTGATACCTCTCAGGAATATATCAAACAGAGTCATGGCACACAAGGCAACCTATTGATAGACCACTTCAGGATGTACATTCTCACTGTATGAGTGTTGAGGTGAACTTCTTGGCTTCATTGTAAAAATATTCTCTGTTGCAATTGGTAACAGTTTTCAGTAACTAGAATCTCTGTAAAGTGAGGGAATGACAATTTATAAAATTGTCAGTCTAGGCGCCACATAGATTTAGCAATCAAGAATGTATAAACCTCAGACCTGGCAACCTAGGGTATCATACATCTTAGGCCTGGCAACAGATGTGTCTGGTGTGCTGCAATCTAGGTCACACACATCTCAGACCTGGCAACCTAGATTCCATACATCTCAGACCTGGTAACTGATGTGTCAGATGTGTTACAATCCAGGCAACACACATTTAAGACATGAACCTGGCAACCTAGGTTCCATACATCTCACACCTGGCAACCTAGGTTCCATGCATCTCAGACCTGGCAACAGATGTGTCTGATTGGCTGCAATCTAGGTAACACACATTTCAGACATGGACCTAGTCTTCATACATTTCAGGCCTGGTAACCAAGAAGCCAAACATCTCTGGCCTATACTATGATCTCAGGAAAGCGCAACTTGATAACCAGTTCTTTCATAGAGATATACATTTTTTGATCAGCTAATACTATTTCTAAGACAAAAATTGCATATAACTAACTCCAAGCAAAACTGGACAGTATAAGCTATAGTATGTATCTCTTTACAAAATGGCACCATTTGAATCCCATTGTAATATACAATCTTATATATAAATATATAAATTTATTATGTTAAACATTTGAAAAACCAAAATTATTTATATATACTTTTAAAAACACATCAGTAGGCATTCATCAGGTGAAATTCCTTATAAGTACTTCTGATGTCTAGGCTATATCAATATACAAATATAAAACGCATGATAACTCCAATATTTGTTTTTTTGGTCCATACAGCAGATGAAGTAGTACATGACACTATATGGCAGACGCAAGTCATGCTACATTCCAGTTTTAAGGAAAACTTCCTCACTTTTCAGACATGTGAATCCTCTTTTTGGCCACAGATAAATCCTCTAAGAATTTTTTTTTTCAAACCAGCATAAAGTGACCATATCCTTTGGCCACAGAGAAATCCTCTCTAAGAAATTTTTTTTCAAACCAGCATCAAGTGACCATATCCTTTGGCCACTAAGTCCTCCCGGGAACAAACAATTTTTACAAGTTGTCATTTCAGCTACTCCCCTTTACTCAAGGGCATTGATGGGCAGAGTAAAATGCTGCTCAACAAAATACCCAATGACGAGTGAGAATTTTGCTTTTCTCAAAAATTTAGTTGATGCTTTAAAATGGAGGAACTTTTAATAAACCTCTTTTAAAACACTAATGAAAAACGTGTTCTTGCTCTTACACTGGCTTGATATTTATGTTTACCCCTATGTAATCAGGAGTAAGTATTAAGTCAAATCTTTCACGAATCTGTGTTCCAGCAGGTCCTCTGCGGATGGACGCTCTGAATTGTGTCTCTGAAATGTGAGTGCAAGGAAGTCTTTGACTACAGTCGAGGAGCCAGGGGGCAATTCATATTTGGGATACTTGCAGGTGGCTATTTGGAACATAGCCGCAAAAGGTTCGTACTCTGCAAAGGGAGGCTTCTTGGTCAGCATCTCCACAACAGTACACCCGACACTCCTGTAAGGAAATACAAATAAATAGGAGAACTTAATTTCATGAATATTGTAATAGGAATTTTATTTAAGAACCTGAACTCAATAGCAAGATTTGAGATATTGGGTGGTCTTATTAATTATATTATAGTTTATAGATATTCCTTTAACTGACAGAATCAATACAGCTATCAAATATCCATGTAATAATCTAGTTCTCCATGTTAACTGTCACATTTAATTAAGCCTTTTTTTTTCTGCTTAGTCCCACCCATATCAGAGAGAAAGGAAATCTGACAATGTTTTTATATGTAAAATAAAACAACTTGTTTGAAAGCCCTCATGTATTAGACTGAGAAAAAAAGAACTTAGGTGTTAGATGGGACAAAATAGGCCCCATGCTGCAACTAGGTCTGCATAGTCACTTGATGTAAACTCCAGACTTCTTTTCATGTTGACAAAAATGCATTGCATCCTATTCATTATTGTGCATGTTTTTATGTTTTGTTTTCTTTGTATTAATTCTATAGCTACTTTTTTTACTACCATCTGTCCTGAACTGAGTAAGCCAGAGATATTGTTTCAAGAGGAATATTTGGCACAAAACAATAAAAAGTTTGGCTGCTAGATAAGCTTAAGCAAACAATCTTAATATTAATTGATAAAGGAATTTAGATTTAGAATTAAATTTATTAATAAAATATATTAAAAAATACAACTTATAAAAAACAAACAAAAAAAAAGAAAGCTATTTGTAAGATTTGTATTGTGTGTGTGTGTGTTGTTTGGTTACCATTACATTACGTTAGAAAAAAAATGAGTCTGTTTAGTACAAGATAGTGGACACTACATAATACACTAGATATTGGTGCTAACTAATTGAACAATAATTATCCTGGACTATCATTAGCTTACCATAAATCTGCCTTGCGGCCATAGCCTTCCCCATTGATCACCTCAGGAGCCATCCAATGAGGTGTACCTACTGCTGTCTTCAAGCCTGTGGCGCTGGTGATGGTCTGCAGGCGCTTAGAGGCCCCAAAGTCTCCCAGCTTGATGTTACCAAGGTTATCTCGCAGTACGTTCGCAGCTAAGTGATCAGACATGAAATAATCAGGCTAAGGTTTAAGTGAGCCCTCTTAACACCATCTACAAACGATCTCTAGTTTTAAAGTATCACGGAGGTTGAGCAATTGCTTGCATCAATCTACATATAAATTAGTTAAGCTTTTTTATTTGTGCCTTATCAAAGATTAACATCTTAAGCCTAGATCAATAGACTAGCCCTTGATTTGAAACCAAACAATAAAAGTCAAGATTTAGACTCACTCCTACATAAACTTAGTGCTTGTGGTGACAGATAAAAATTCTTTACTACATTTATTTAGTTCTTTAGTTTTTGTCAGCTCCCTACGAATCATTCTTACATGTTTCTTTACTACATTTATTTAGTTCTTTAGTTTTTGTCAGCTCCCCACAAATCATTCTTACATGTTTCTTTACTACATTTATTTAGTTCTTTAGTTTTTGTCAGCTCCCTACGAATCATTCTTACATGTTTCTTTACTACATTTATTTAGTTCTTTAGTTTTTGTCAGCTCCCTACGAATCATTCTTACATGTTTCTTTACTACATTTATTTAGTTCTTTAGTTTTGTCAGCTCCCTACGAATCATTCTTACATGTTTCTTTACTACATTTATTTAGTTCTTTAGTTTTTGTCAGCTCCCTACGAATCATTCTTACATGTTTCTTTACTACATTTATTTAGTTCTTTAGTTTTTGTCAGCTCCCTACGAATCATTCTTACATGTTTCTTTACTACATTTATTTAGTTCTTTAGTTTTTGTCAGCTACTTACGAATCATTCTTACACCTTTTGTTTAGTTCATTGAGCAACAAGAGCCATCTCATTAATGCAGCTCATAAGGTAATAAAAATTATTTTTTTAAGGGTGTTGGGGGTTAGCATATTTACCAATGCAAATCTGATTATACCAAACTTGGATCAAATATATTAAAATATAATATTATATAATATAGATAAGTAAGGGCTGGAAGCTCTTTTAAACAAAGGTGCTCATTTTAAAATGATTTCAATATTAATTAGTTTTCAGGAATGTCTTGAATAAAATTTTTTTAAGTTAATTTTAGGAGATGTACATTTAGTTTATAAAAATCTTGGTAAAGCATTAGAACAGAGATTAAATTCTAAAAAAAAACATCCTAACATAGGAGTCAAGTTATAAAGATTGGGTCTCAGACAGGGATATACTATGCCAAAGTGAGAGTCAACCACTTGGTGAAGTTGTGACAGAGCGTCGCATGAGGTTTGCGGGACATGTTCTCTGACAAAATGAACTACGCATACCAAGACTTGCGATGACATGGAGGCCAATTTGAGGAAAATGCAAACAGGGATGTCGTCGTATAACTTGGTGGCACACTTTCATGGAGGACCTCATAGCTGTGGACACCAGGTGGGAAGAGGATTCAGACATTGCCATTAACAGATCTTTGAGGAGACAGCTTGCCGCCCAATGCCAAACAGTGCGGGAGGATGTAAGTTTAAGTCTAAGTAAGTCTAACATCTGAGGCAAATAAAACTTTTGTTTATAACTGAGCTGGCCGTATAATAAATTTCTTCTACAGGTATTGTTTATGACTTTATGTCTCAAAGTGCGAGTTACCATTTCACAATATGCATTATCAAGACATGGAAAGTGAAAAGAAATGAATCTTGTGAAGATTGTAAGTCAATGACTAGATAAGTTCACAAATGAAACCATCAAAAGTTGCCTACCTTTAATATCTCTATGAACTATGACATTTTTGTGTAGAAATGCCAGTCCTTGTAAAATTTGCTTAGTATATTTACGTGTGACATTTTCTGTCAACGCTCCATAAGTTTTCATGTGATCTAGAACTGAGCCCTAAATGGAATATTTAAAAAAATTGGTCATATAAATAAACTAAAACACTGTCATTCATACACAATATCAATCATTGCTGATAAAAGACTAATTTGCATTCAAACACAGTCAAGTATATGTAATGGTGAAACCATATCATTTGCACCACACAAACTAATACAATCAACAATGTCAACAGAGCAGTTTTTTCTCATTACTAACAATTATGGTAAATGTTTCTCAATGCATGCACCATGAAGAGGTTTAGAAGAGTTTTTTTTTTTCAGTTTAAAAAAATAATAATTGTGAAAGGTAATGTTGCACAAGTTTACCCCAGGCATATATTCCATGAAGATAGACAGCACTTTATTCTCCTGTTGACATCCATAGTACTGAACAATTCTCTCATGCTGAAAGTTGCGTAACAGTTGCAGCTCATTTTCCAAAGCTCTAACTTCCTGTAAGGTTAAAAGATGCTCATCTTAAAACAATGAAATCTTTTTTCTAGCTTTCTTTTTAAGAAAAAGGGAAAAACAATCTTATCTTAAAACAATAAAATCTTTTTTCTCAAATGTTGAATAGTTAAATATTAACTGGGATTGTTTACATTTATAATAAATAGTCTGCATAACTGCAGGTCAAAATATAGCAATACGCTTGAAACATTAAACAGCTAAAAGGGTATTATCGTAAAAATCATGATTTTATTTAGTAATATCAATAACCCAATGAACCATATAAAAAAGAACATTTTGATTCCCAAACGATGCTACAATTGCTAGGAGAAATGGTCTAAAGGGAGAGATTCTGTTTACCTTTGAGACTTCAGCGTTCATGGTGCCTAGTTGTACTTGCTTCACAGCCAGCTCGATGGATGAATCCGAGTCACAGCAGAGGTACACTTCTCCAAATGCCCCAGAGCCCAGCAATCGACCTCGTTTCCAATTTGTCGGAGCACGGGGAGCTGAAGTACAATTATATGAACAAAACGAATTAACTAAGTTAAAGATGTCAGAGCTATCTCCTGATGAACTATTTATTAGCAGAATGAACAGTTTAGAAGTGGACGCTGAGAGGTAAAAATGTTTGGCTTTGAAACTGAATGGTCACTGGTTTAAATTGAACTTTTTGGGAAGTCCCTGAGTCCACATAGCTCAAATAGTTTACTTGACATTAGTTGGGGAAAGTAAAGGCAGCTGGGCACTGTGCCGGCCACACCTAGTTAACCAATGTCCTTAGAAACAGATTAGCTTAATTTCATTTGCTCCATGGACCACAATGTCTGACAAGGGAATTTAACTTTTTTTTTTACAGATGAATTTTAATTAGGAACCCCCAAATGCTGTAAAGGATTACCACATCCTTAATTAAACAATTTTAAAAATGTATTGACCTTTACATCATTTGCCCTAGAGATCCCAAGATCTGAAAGGTGAGCTTTACTTTACTTTTTTTTACTTTAAAAAATGTACTGTGTGTTGGAGATCATTTTATGAGGTTGTAACTGCCTAGACAAGCTGAAACTAGTGTGTTTTACTGTTAGTGGAATTCTTGCCCCAGGAGGTAGACATGCTCATACTTACATTTTGAGAACAATGGTCCACTTATAGACAATCTCCCACCAGGAGAGTCCCAGTCGCCGTCTGCAGGGAAGCAGCCACTGCTGGAAGAACTGTGAGAGTCTAAGGTGCCCTCAGAGCTGTGAGACATCAGGGTGTGAAGAGGCTCATTATCCATACGCCGAAGCCGTGAACGAGGAAATGTTTGATGCCCTGTTAGTGACAATAAATCTGTTAAATCCTATATCAGAATTTTATTATCAATCACAATATATATTTGAACTGTTTGATTTTAAACTGGGGGTGTGGTGGCTGAGTCCTGGGTTGGAATCCCTGTGAAAACTGGGATTTTGAATATCAGGATTTTTAGGGCACCCCTGAGTCCAGCCAACTTTAATGGGTACCTGACATTAGTTGGGGAAAGTAAAGGTGGTTGGTAATTGTGCTAGCCGCATGACACCATGCTTGTTAACCATTAGCCATAGAAACAGATGACCTTAACATCATCTGCCCCAAAGAATGCAAGGTTTGAAAGGGGAACTTTACTTGAAAGTATTTTCCCTTTAAAAAAGTACAACTTTGCAGGTTTGAAATTCTGAAAATAAAGATAAATTCCAATACTTGTGTGAATGTTTGTGTAAGAGTGTGACAAACTATTTCTAAAAATGTCACCATTGTTTAAAAATAAAAAACAAGCTACTCCACAAGTCAGATCTATATGCCAACCAAATAAATCTCTAAATAAATGTGGCATGACATTTTCAGACATAGCACAATGAATGTTAAAATCAAGTGACATATTTGCATTCGACTTGGATTTCTAGCTTGAAAATGATATTTTCCCTCAGCTACAATCATGAAAAATACAACTAGCTTTAGTTGTAAGTATTGAGTGTGCTGGTAAACTCTAAAGTATTTGCTATCAATAATGAAAGCGTCAACAAGAAATCAAACACCTACCATTGTTTTTGGCCTCTATTGTTGATTCTAACTGAGCATTGTCTATACCTCTTGGAAATGTACCAAAATGTCTTCGATCTGAAAGAAAAAAACAAACATCTGAGTAATTAAAACAAACTTCTTTAATATGTAATTTATTTCACACTGAATTAAAAACCAACCTAGGGCCAGAGGTCTAAAGAGAAGACAGATAAAGTAGACTTTGTTTGGTGGGGGTCACCAATAGTTTGAAAAATGTTTTGGATGTTCCTTCAGAGTTGAAGATAATCTGCTTCCTAGTCCAAGCCTCCCGTAAGACAAAGGGGGTGACAGAGGGCAGAACATGGGACCATTGAAATGAATGAAGACAGTCCAGTGCACATACCGCATGACCAGCAATCCATCCACATCCATCCTTTCACTATCTCTGCTCTCAATGATCCTTTAATGTGTGACTAATGATAGGGAAGGATTGTTTTATTTTCTGAGATGGGTCACTGTGTGGGGTCAGCTTTGTCCCAATTATTTACTTTCCAAAATGCTTGACACAGAGACCTCAAGTTTTGACTGGTGCATGATAAGGTAGGGAGCTACATGATAAGGTAGGTGGCTACATGATAAGGTAGGTGGCTACTTGATAAGGCAGGGGGCTACATGATAAGGTAGGTGGCTACATGATAAGGTAGGTGGCTACATGATAAGGCAGGGGGCTACATGATAAGGCAGGGGGCTACTTGATAAGGCAGGGGGCTACATGATAAGGCAGGGGGCTACTTGATAAGGCAGGGGGCTACTTGATAAGGCAGGGGGCTACATGATAAGGTAGGGAGCTACATGATAAGGCAGGGGGCTACATTATAAGGTAGGGAGCTACATGATAAGGCAGGGGGCTACATTATAAGGCAGGGGGCTACATGATAAGGTAGGGAGCTACATGATAAGATAGGGAGCTACATGATAAGGCAGGGGGCTACATGATAAGGCAGGGGGCTACATTATAAGGTAGGGAGCTACATGATAAGATAGGGGGCTACAATGTATTTTGATGAACATTGGAGTTTTCTCAATGGAAGCAGGAATCCTTCCAGATTTAATCTTATATCTGGCAATAAATCTCAGGTCTAAAGTTAAAATTAAATCCATTCAAGTTTGTTCTGTTTACAACAGGATGTCTTGCACAGGCAAACACACACACAGTCGTGTCTTTAGTTATTTCTGTAATCATCAATCTTGTACTGAGTTATCCATCTTGTTTGTCATTCTGATAGTGTTACAATACAAATACACAGAGAGCACAATTAAAAATAGAATATAATTGTCTGTGCCAGCAATTTATTTCTCCCTCCCCACTACCCAGAGTAGAATTTGAAAACCTGATACCTCTTGTATTAGCAGTCACTGCTCACTATCACATAGGTGTGTTGATGGGTAATTGTAGTTCCACCTTTCCATAGGTCACAAGTTTGATGTGACCTTGTAATGGTTGTCATCAAATGACATGTTGAAAGCATAGTTTTTAGGCTGCACTATTTATTGAACTTAAACTGTCACTCCACTAGAACAAGTAGCTTAATACTTTGAATAATAAATAACACAATATGCTGTATACAACTCCATTTCTGCTCCTTGACCTAGTGATTTCCATATTTGACGATTAGCCAATCAGAGACATTTGAACGGGTGGTCTGTGACCTATTTACACCTTTAGCTCACCAGTTGGATGATTTTTCTACGTCTGCACTGCATGCGACACTCACCAAGACACAGTAACAACAGAAACAGCTTACTTTGTCTTTTATACAAGCAAAAATTTAGTGTAACTATTCTTACTTATAACTTTAACTTAGTATAACTATTCTTACTTTTAACTTTAACATAGTGTAACTATTCTTACTTTTAACTTTAACATAGTGTAACTATTCTTAATAGTAACTTTAACATTGTGCAACTATTTCTTGAACTTAGTGTAACTTTAACTTAATAAATTGAATGTGACATGAGGACACCAAATTGTATAAATAGCAATTAACCTTTCATGACCACTTCATCTTTAGAATGTTCAGATAAAGCACTCCGCCTCGAGTCTCTCCTTCTGCCATAGTTGTCACTGCTGTGAACATTCAGAACAACATTAATTACCTTCGGTTCAATAATTGATTGGCAGCAGAGAAAACTGAACAAACAATAGCTAATTGTTCACAAGTATAATCATATCCAAGCATTGGGTATAGTCATAATACTAGGGAACATACAAACAGAAAAACAAAACATTAATAAGGTATCAATTTGATAGGTAACAGAGAAAATAGATCAAACTATTGCTAATCATTGACATATATAAACATATATATACAACTATAGACAATACACGTGGAAAAACATAATGAAGTATCAATTTGAAACAAAATATGTTTGGGCAGACATCCTCTCTGACATGTTTTTAACCGACTTTATTGTTAACTTAAAAAAAATAATATTTGTATACCAATGCAAGTTTATGTTAATCTATTCAGTTTAGTTTATTACAGATTAAATAGGTGCTAATTAATTATGCTTCCTAATTAAAAGTTCCCCCTTTCAGACCTTGTGGTCTATGGGGCATGTGATGTAAAGGTTATCTGTTTCTATGGCCCATGGTTAACAGGGGTGTCATGTGGCCAGCACAAAGACCAACCATCTTTACTTTTCCCAAACTAATGTTAGGTACCCATTAGAGCTGAGTGGACTTAGAGATGCCCTAAAGATCCTGAAAGTAAAAATCACAGTCTTCACTAGGATTCAAACACGGGACCCTCAGTTCGGAAGCCAAGCACTTTACCACTCAGCCACTGCGCCTCCTGCTTCCTAATTTGTTCAGGCAAATTTCAAAAGTTCTAGCATGTGTTTGTCCTGGCATATATAATTAGAGATGAGTTTTTATGTTTCTTTCTGAATATTTAAGTAGATTTTTTTAAATTTTATTTGTAAGTTTTTTGTTTTTTTCTAAATTATAAATATATGGAAGACAATGGATGCGCCCAGATGAGTCACTGGCTTTGGTTACGTCTTGAGATGGGGCAGAATCTGGAGTGACTGATCAAGCCTATTCTGGAGCGGCAGAGTTTGCCACAGTTCGTGCATGTATATGCATCAGTGCTAGGGCTAGCTGACAGGACATCTCTTGTCTGATGCAGCTTCGTTTCTTTTGCATTCTGCGAAGTTCGTACCATCAGGTCTCCATGCTGTCAGGTCTTGGGCTATCTCCTCCCACACACTTTGGTCGATGCCCGTGGCTCTCATGTCTCGCTTGCAGACATCTCTGTAGGTTAGTCTTGGGCGGCTCTTGGGTCTGACTCCCTCTGCAAGGTCAGCGTATGAGATGTCTTTAGGGATTCTTCCATCTGGCATGCGAGTGACATGGCATAGTCTTCTCTGTTGAAGGAGAGCATAGATGCTGTGCATGTTGGCCCGTGTCAAAACTTCTTGGTTGGTGACACGATCCTCCAGGAGATGCACATTATGCGTCGCAGAAAGCGTAGGTGGAAGCTATTTAATCTGTGTTCTTAACTACTTTATAAATAATTAGCTTGAATATATCCTGAAGTGCAAAGTTTAAGCTTAGCACATTAAACAAAATTATTACTAGATTTCTTTTATAAGCAAACATAGGCATACAATAAAAATATTTATCACTTGGTCATCTGCCCAGGAAGCCTTGAATTTTAATCACGCACTGTGTCTAATTAATTATTAATATGAAAGACAAGATGTTGCGGATCTGAAACTATTCTAACAAGGAAGTGGATGTATAGGATCTCAAACTAATATGATGATGGGCAAAATGTAGAGGATCTCAAATTATTCATATCTCCAGAAACATGAATTTAAATTCCAGATAATTACAACAACTTACTGGCCACTAATGTAGCTGCTGTCAATGGAAGACATTGAATCTGATGTGGATCCATCTCTGTGTTGATATACATCCTAGAGAAGAAAACAACAAAATATATAAACTATAAACAGGAACACTCCTTTTGTAATTGATAGTAGCAATGAAAGAAAGGAAAAAATAATTAATCCATGAGAACAAGATTAGTCAGTGCCAAACACAATTTTTAAATTATTCAGTGTCGAGCACAGTTTTAAAAGGTAGATTTCAATGTTTAAATTGTAGTAATGGCTTAAACTAGGAAACTTAACATGAGTTAGTGCTACCGAGAATTTGTAGTCGACAGACCTAGAAAAAAACATATGTTTGGATTTCGGTAGTTATTACAGAAAACTGATTTACATTAGGTAACTTTGTTTGTTAGTTTCTTCATTAACATTTCGCTTTTCAAGCAATAATAATGCTCAGTTCAACCTATTTTGTCTACATTCAAAAACTATACAAGAGCTTCAACATGAAGAAGAATACCAGCACTGCCAGTTAAGCGTTCATTGCCGGCTTGTCCATCGTGACGAGAAGCAATTCAATAGTAAAGTTATTGACAGTTTTGGTAGCGTTTGCATTTTTTTGTTTGATCAACCATAGGGATGCACGGACCTCACGGATAAATTTACCAAAGTGTACAGTAAATAGTTTGTTCACATGTAGGGGTGACGTAGTGCACTATTTCTTTTCTTTAATATTCTTTGTCATAAAAAAGTTGCAATTACGACCTTGAGCCATGAGTGGCGACTTGCACCTCCCTGCAAAAAATCCTGCAGGCGCCCATGTTACCTAGTTTTATATTAGTTATATAAATAAATGCATGAAAGAAAGAAAGATTTAAATGGTCAAATATTTATAGCTTTATTCATAAATTGATTTTTAGTTTTAAAACGTGTAAATAATTTTTGCTAAAAAAAAATTAATTAATAAATTAAAAGATAATGCCCCTCATTTTGTTTGTTTTTTTGTTCATTACGTGTAAACTTACCAAATCATTGTGATTGCTGGGCTCAGGGATAAACACGCCCTCTCCATCTACCTTTGTATAGGAGTCTGTCCTGACATAGGAGCTGGGTAAGGAACCAGGAGGCGGGCTTGGTGTCTGTCTTAACTGCATAGAGATAGCAAGAAGAGAAAAGTTATTACAAAGTACTTTTCATTTTTATCTTGGATTTCATTTAGTTCAAGTTTTAAAGTATGCATATTACATTCTGTTGTGGTTTAGTATAAATACAGATTAATCCTGGATGTTTGTGGTATGCGCTCTGGACTGTCGTTTGATGGTCTCGCATTCAAACCGTGCCCTATGCATATGTTTCACAACCTGCAGATAACCAGTGCAAAACGAGATTATATTTTTGGTCTGTGCCCCAATAGTGGTCAAAGAAAATATTCTTGTTGGCCCCTGCAAAAGGAGATGATATATTCATATCAGTAGTACAGAGAGCCAGCAGCTCTGGGCCATCCCATTCCTGAAGGGAGCCATCTGCCTTACACCAGGGTGAGAACATTTCTAATCAGTTTTGAGAAAAACCAGAAGGACAGGTCAATGGCTACATGGCGGAGTAATCTCATTTTTCTTTCACAATTTTACTGTTAATGTTTTTATATAAGTATATTCATTTGTCTGGTTACTTGAGACAAATGTATTTACAAACAGTAGGAAACAGAGGAACTCCTGGATCTGCATTCCTAGTGATAATTGGCATGTCCTGTTCATTGTATGGGGTAAGAGGTTTGGATGTCCAACATCTTTATCTACCCTCTCTCTCACACTCTCTCTCTCTCTCACACACACACACACACACACACACACAAAAGCACCACAGGAAACACTCAAGCTCATTCCAATGGGATGTGGTGGCTGAGTGATAGACAGATCGCTTGGTTGCCAAATGTCCCCCAGTGAGTCATGAGGTTTTAAACATAGAATTTATGAAAAATCCTGGATACAGCTTTAACAGTCACAATATACAGGGTCAGTACAAGAAATGAGTAGCTATGCTAGCAGTAGGACACCCTGGTAAAACAACTGGAGTCGGAAATGGGTAGATTCAACGTCTCCCATAAATATTACTGAAGCACTTTCTAGACGTATTAGTATAGCCTTTTTTTTTTTGAAGCATGACTAGGAAGAACACTGCAACAAATGAACTTCGAACTTTGTCCGAAATGCCAACAAAGGCTATAAATAGGACTATAGACAGGCACTTGCTGACACAATAACTGCAAATGTAAATTACCATTAAGTGATAAAAGGTTCACATATTCCTGCCTGGATGTGTTTGTCTGTGCCTGTATGTGTGTGTATGGGAGGACATGTGAAAAGAAAGTTCCATATAACTTTATAACCACACGTGGTTCACATTTAATTCACCAACCAAATTATCATAGAGAATCCAACATGAACAAATAGGTGTTGGTTTCTTTTTTTCTTTTTTTTTTCCAAGGAGGTGAGTGTCATGAAGAGAATCGAAATAGGAAGGAGGAGGTCTAGTTTGAACCTATTAAAGAATTTATAACAACTTATGTTTATAATGACCAAATCAATCTAGATATTCAGGAAGACTTCTGTGTATGTATAAATGACTTAGTATCCTAGTAGAACATCATATTCCTCTGCCCTTTGTTACTATTACTGTTCTTCTTCTCCATACGTTTCCAGCCTTTTGACGTCATCAGATGTTGTGCACAAGAAAAATGAACTTCAGAAAATGTCTCGCTTATATGTAAGTCACGTTCCATTTACACATAATCTCCAAACAGAAATGTTCATGAAGATCTGACCCCCCCCCCTCCTCCCTTTGGAATTAAGATTTGCTTTATTTTGATATCCGTGTATGCCCAATCTCATAAAGCCTCCCCCCCCCCCCCCAAAAAAAAAAAAAGTTTAGAACAAAGCTGGCACTATGCAGCGCCTTTAAGTCTTGCATATCTGAAGATAAACATATTGCGGTCTCCTGGACTCTCTAGTTCCGTGTCAGTGTTTTTCAATCATAAGCAATGTCAAGTCACGCTACAATGATCACCTCAGCATTAGCCTGCAGACTTCGCTGTGCTTGGTGGTAATTGTTTTATTTATGGAGTTCCTCAATATATATATATATCCAAGTAGGCGCGGTCCCGGGTTTCAATCATGGTGAAGACTGGGATTTTTAATTTCGGGATCTTTGGGCGCATCCAAGAGTACACAAAGCCCAAATGGGTACCTGACATTAGTTGGGGAAAAGTAAAGGCGGTTGGTCGGTGCGCTGGCCACATGACACCCTCGTTAGCCGTGGGCCACAAAAGCAGATGACCTTAACATCATCTGCCCTCTAGATCGCAAGGTCTAAGAGGGGAACTTTACTTTTTTTTATATTTTATATATCCAAAGATCTATATAATGGTGAACGGATGTATAAATCTACACAAGCCTATATCTCTACTTTCAAAATTCACAGTCTTTACCCAAACCGAATTAATTTGATAGAGCATTTAGATCTACAAATATAGACCTAGATCTATAGGGGCCCTACTTGTCTACTATTTTTAATCATAGGCCTACTCATTTGTTTCATTCATGCTGAAAGACTAATATCTTGCTCTGTCAAGCCTGTCTATGCCAAGTGTGGACACCCGTGTCTTTACTCTGTAGATCTAGTCCATTGGATGTATTGGCCTCTCGGAAATTAATGAAATTAAAAAGGTGGGGGCAGGTTTGATAGTGATAATATTGTCATCTAGTCTCTCTCTCTCTCTCTCTCTCTCTCTCTCTCTCTCTCTATATATATATATATATATATATATATATATATATATATATATATATATATGTAATCTATTGTTAGGCACTTAGGTCTTAGTTAGCACCATAGTTAACGGACTTTGAACGCGACACTTAGTGACGTCACGGATAGTGGGTGTTGGTTTGCCTTATGTTATAAATGATTATTCAGATGGTATTAGAATTTAGGACTTCAAGGTGGCCCACATCATATTACAGACAAAGATTCGACTGTGGCCTTTATGCATTAAACTTCGTTCAAGTTTTAGTTATCCAACACCCTGGACTTAGTTCTTCGCCTGTTATTGTAATGGTGTTTGTTAGACTGTACTAGGACTAGTAGGGCCCGAACAAGACAAACATCTCCTGAGTAATCTGTCGAAGTCAGACATGACAACTTCAAGATAAAACTTATTACACTATAGACCCAATAACTTATAAACATTCCCACGAAAGAGGACCCACAAACTCGCTTCTATGTTGGATGCTGCTGGCAGTCAGTGTACAATAACATACAAGAGTAACGCGGAGAAAACGATGGCCATGATAATGCTCGATCCCTGGCCCCATGTATCACCGCTGGCGATACTCGACGCGCCGTGTTCCCGAGACTGACCGAGCTCTTATTCAACCGCGGCACGTGACCTCTTTTCCCTGTAACCCCGTTTTCTCCGCCTCGCAACTCTCCCCCCCCCCTCTCTTCTGCCTCCTCTTCGCTCCAACGGCCCCCGTGTACCCGGTGACGTCATGTGACCTACACCCAAGTCACGATTATGACCCAGATTGACTAACTGGGGTCGCGAGAAAGGGTAGGGGCAGGGGGGGGGGGGAAGGCTTAAGCCGCCTACACTCAACTCCGCACCGTGGCACAACTAGAAATAGAGATATAAAAGCCTTGCCCCTGCTATGAGGTTGGATTGGATGGGAGGGTACATGGCGGAGCAGACAGTTTCAATAAGAAAATGTGGGAAATCGGGGAGTTGAAGGATGTTTTGAGAATCAAAACTGTTGCACTGAGCACGTTCAACGCATTTTTTTTTCACAGGCTACAGCACATTCAGAGATCCTAGAGTCTTCAAGTTATCTCCCCTTCGCACCCTTTGAACAACTGACAGCTCTTTAAACGCACAATCTTTTGTTACCGACATTAATTCCGCGTGGAATCCCCTGTCATCAATCAAAGGACACATGTCAGCGAGAAATCGTCTGACTTGGAGCACAAGTATCGACCTCCAGAAGTGAAGTCATACTCCCCATGAAACAGCAGGGGAGGGGGGGGGGGGTGGCTGGGTTCGAACTCCGTACTATCGCTACAACTGTCCTACATCCCACACGACCAGGAAGTATTCGACAGGATCTTGCTAACGTTTATCCATTCTTTTCCCTATTTGAATACCTCTAACCTTAACCGTAGATCAATGTATTGGTATGAGACGTAGACCTTGGGCATGACTTTTTTACATTTTGGTCCGACAGGGTTTTCCCATTCAAGAAGAAAAGGAGGGGGGGGGGTGTTTGAAAGACCCAAAGCGGAACGGTTTACATGGTTAAACAAACAAGTCAAACTGAAGTATGTACACCATTTCGTCCCGAAAGAAACCCAATGAAAAAATATCAAATTTCTTTTGTCATTTTTTTTTATATATCACGTAAAAAGAAAGGTGACGGGAAAAAAACGAAAATTGTTCAACGCCGATATATCAAAAGGGGGGGGGGGGAGCCAAAACAACAATTAAGCCAAAATGGAGACAAATACCAAGAGTAAAGATATATTGATATTTAATTATAGATTATATGCATAGTCTATATGACAAGAGAAGAGATATTCTCTCGACTCTCAGGGTATCCGTAGTTGTACGTGATGACCAAACATCAAACAAAAGAACCGCTGAACACAGGCGACTTAAAGATTACAAGATTATCTTGTACTTCTATACGTAGAGTAGACTTCAGACTACCTTACCCTTCAAAGAAAGATTACATGATTATCTTGTACTTCTATACGTAGACTTCAGACTACCTTACCCTTCAAAGAAAGATTACATGATTATCTTGTACTTCTATACGTAGACTTCAGACTACCGTACCCTTCAAAGAAAGATTACATGATTATCTTGTACTTCTATACGTAGACTTCAGACTACCGTACCCTTCAAAGAAAGATTACATGATTATCTTGTACTTCTATACGTAGACTTCAGACTACCGTACCCTTCAAAGAAAGATTACATGATTATCTTGTACTTCTATAAGTAGACTTCAGAATACCTTACCCTTCAAAGAAAGATTACATGATTATCTTGTACTTCTATAAGTATACTTCAGACTACCGTACCCTTCAAAGAAAGATTACATGATTATCTTGTACTTCTATATGTAGACTTCAGAATATCGTACCCTTCAAAGAAAGATTACATGATTATCTTCTACTTCTATACGTAAACTTCAGAATACCGTACCCTTCAAAGAAAGATTACATGATTATCTTCTACTTCTATAAGTAGACTTCAGACTACCGTACCCTTCAAAGAAAGATTACATGATTATCTTCTACTTCTATACGTAGACTTTAGAATACCGTACCCTTCAAAGAAAGACCCTTTTGAAAAGGAAAAAAAAAGCTTTAATCGCCAAGGAAACATCAAAGAGAAAATGAATAATAAATAATAATGAAACAATCACAGACAAAGTTGCGTTAAGAAGGATTGGAAGACTGTTTTCTAGAATAAACGATTCGGGGAAAAGAAAGGTATTTCAATCCCAGGTGAAACTAAGGACAAGAATGACATTCCTTACATTAAGAATAGATTCAACATTGCGGGGATTTAATTCAAACGACGATCATTAAATACTACCACTTCATCAATCAAAACCATATATCCTCTATATATCCACAGTTCTTAGACTTGCTAAGACAGTTGATGAAGAGTTATGGTGTAGCCTGGGATGGCTCCTACAAAGCCCGTGGAGTCTGGCAGCATTTGCTTCGCCCGGACCGCGACGATCCATGGTGGAGGCTAAAAAGGTCGGAACAATCTATCATTGCGCAGTGTAGAACGGGGCACTGCCCTGTTGGTGCTTACTTTGCCCGTTGCTGACACTGTGGAGAGTCGGTGGAAACAGTGACGCATCTCTTGCAAGAGTGTCCGCAGCTCTCGGGGTAGTTTGTCTGCAGTCACTTGACCTGTATGGGAGCTTAAAGGCACTACGCCTAACAGCAGAGTTTCTCGCCAAGGCTCTACGGGAGGACTGATCCTTCCAGCCTTGCCACCCATTGGAGTTCATCTCAGGTGTAGCCAACGGTCTTTATGGATCAGGACTATTGGAACTGTTTAACCGCTGAGGTCAGGCCCCGGGGTCAACTAGATTTAGAGAAGATCAGGTCAGTCCCGAGGCAATACACTAACAGGTGTTCATGTTATTTAAGGTCATCAGATACAGAGCCGGACGCTTGACCATACAATCGAATCTTCTACTTTCAAAATGGGGACTCAGGTAGGCCATCCTTAAAGTCTTTTGTAAATGAGCGGGAAAACAAAACAAGCATACGTGAGTTGTCCTACTTAACGTTCAGTAAACTAACCAATCAATAGTTTGTCCTATTTTTGTAACAATCTAATTGTTGAGATATACAATAAATATCACAACACATAATTGGGGGGGGGGGGGGTAAAAAGCGATTCTTTTCCTTGTATTTTCACAATTTATTAAATAATTGGTTAATTTTTTATTTATTAATTCATGTTTCGTCAGGTACAATGAATAATCGTGCAAAGTTTCAACTTGATCCGACAATTGGAAGTGGGATAAAAGAAATGTTCAAACTTTTGACCAGACAGACAGACAGACAGAGGGACTTGATATAAGCTTTGCAAAAAAAGAACTAGTGCATATTTTTTTAAACACGTCTGCGCTATGATCTACACGATTACAGATTGCATAGTTCCTGGATAAAACCTAACTTTATACTCGAGACATGCTATTGTTGTTCTAGAATCCGATAATCTTTCTACAATAATAAAGCCTAAACTTTTTAATTTTTAGGTGAGCTTTAAAAGAAAAATGTCATTGCCTAATAATTGTAGTTCCCATGCCCCAGTGTCTCTTCTCTGATCTCCTGTTCAAAAAAAAAAAAAGACATTTGCCTATTTTTCACCTCCGCTTATCCCTAAGTCTGTTGAACCGCTGGGGCAACACACATGATCTGTTGACCGTCTTTCTCCATTCCTCTCTTTTTGCCCTTTTTTTTTTTTTCAATGACAGGCCTGTCCATTCTTTTATGTAGTCTTTACAGTCTGCCTCTTATTTTTCCTGGTACAGTTCCCTGAAGGAAGGTCTTTGCGAGCCCTCAGGACCTTGTGATATGTCCATAAAATATTAGTTTGCGTTTTTTTGGTTGTTTTTTTTACGGTAGTTAGCAGGTCATCGTGGGGCCCAACTGTTGATGTAATCCTGTTTCTAATCTCTTCGTTAGTGATGCGGTCTTTGTAAGTTTGTATGCACATATGTACACAAACAAAGACCGCCTATTGTAACTGAACATATAAACCAGAGTCCTAGACTAATTCCGTCACATATAATCCAGAGTCCTCGACTTATTCCATGGTGAACATTGTGGGGCGTATACGACAAAGGGCGTAGGGCGTAGACCAAAGTAACCTGTCAATTCAATTTATGAACACCCATCAGGTATATTAATATTTCACTTTTTCATATAGATAATCTCGAGACTTCACCCCCCCCCCCCCAAATCCCAAAGTTTGCATACAGGTACAAGTCTGTTACCGCCCTGTCAAGTATGGACTTCAAATCTGAAGACAACCAGCTCATAACTAAACACCTGAATAGTCCATGCGTACAATACGTTTGCGTCATGTCGTCAGAGGCGTTTCCTCGTGGCGAGCAAATAACGAGGGCGGGGCCGTGGTCCCAGCTAATGTTCAGATCCATTTGAATATGGTAAAGCAAACACTATGCCGCAATGTGAAGTAGTGTGGTGGGATATAAGCTTGGAAAGATACCCGTGCCCTAGTCTCTTGTGAGGCTTCAGCTTCATCGTGTTCCTGTTTTTCAGCACTTCTGCTGCCAAATATCACGATTTCAAGTCGCAGAGGTCTCAATGGCAAGTCAAAAAATAGAATAAAATAATAGTGCATTCGTTTCGGTCATGCATGGTGCGCGACGCATGGTTGATCTTTCATGTTTTCGGTTCTTATTTCACTGGGCTATGAAATTCCTTTAAACGTTATGTAAAAAAAATAAAAAAATATGTGAACCTCGCTGCGATTCATTAGAACGTTATTGGGTTACTAAATTATTTTGAATTATTATTATTAGTATTATGTTAGAAACGAATGAGCATTCATTCTCTGGGGCGCTGCCAGGGTCGAGTTTCGCTAAAGAGAAACCAAATTCATCGTAGTCTCTTTAACAGTTTTCACTGAGGTGCAGCAGCATCGCCCTCTGACAGGCAACGAGAATGTTGAGGGCCTTGAAGGTGTCTGTGAAGTCAGTTGTTGATATAACAGTGGGGTATTATTGTTATTTCGGATAACTTCCATAAACGCTTAATCTCCAAGCCTAGGTTCCCATATTTTCGTTGTTTATCTATTTCAGTTTTTCTTATATTATGAGACAGTGGTACGGCATCTGCCATTAACGGTAGCGTTTTTTTTCTTTCTTTTTTTATCAATGAACAGAACAGCAGCTCAGGGCGATTTAAATCGACCGTTTTGTCGGTCAAAATAGGCCTATCCCAGTACAGCAGTAGTTCAGTAGACTCGAGAACCTCTTTTGGCGAGTATTTATAATAAGGAAGAGTATCCTTACCGATCAAATTATTATTAAAATTATTATTTATTATTGTTACGTAGGTTTTGTGAAACACTGTAAGGCATCCAGCCTGCGCTAGCGTTTTTAAAGGTTATATCAACTCACTCTGTCTGGTAAAAAGTTTGTACACGCTATTTCTCCCACATCCATTCTCGGATCAAGTTGATACTTTGCACAATTTTTTCTTTTAGCTGCATACACAAGAATCAATTTAAGAAAATTGGTTAAATAACTATTGGTAATTATTTTGTTTGGTATCTTGAACAATGGAAAGAAATCGTACTTGAAAGCTGTAGTGGTATACGTTTATTAGTCCCCTTGAGGAATCTTGAGCCCTGAGTGAACATTTTTTTTATGCATTTAAAAAACGATCATGTAAACATTCACCAAGATACGACTTTCTTCCCTCCACCTTTCACAACTGGTCTAGACAAGTGATAGGATCATAGCGTATTGAGAAAGCTTAAAGCTAAACAAAACCAATTGATAAACATATTTCTAATCGCACATATTTATTATGTCTAGGTCAATCATACATATAATGACACGACTGATCCAAACTAATTGATACAATTACACTTAATATTAAGCATTTTTTTTTAAAAGTATTTTTAAAATGTTTTTCTTGTTTATTATAGAGGAATATGGATTGTGCAGACCAAAACCAGTCTTTAGGCCAAATGTATACCTCAGTAAGAATCAGATGTAGCAAACAAGGCAGATCGCAACTGGGTTTAAAAGTTTAAACACTTCGGAATCGAAGACAATTCCTTGTTTATTTATTTTGACAAAGCTTATATTAACTCCTGTATATTAACTCCATGCTCAGTGCTTTTATGGTCCAATATCTTTTGAAGATCATTGGGGAAAGGGGGCTTTAGGGAGAAGGTTTCCTTGCTGCCTTTAGGCGCTCAGCGAACACAATTCTGCTCGAGACGGAATTCGAACTCGCCCCCCCCCCCTCGCGCCGTAGCCAAGCGGTTCTGGCTTCGGAGCCACACATGCCATTGGTGTAGAGATAATTATTTATCCTAATATACAAATCCCAAGATCAGTTCTTCACCACCTTCTCCCGTGTAACGGAGGTAATAAAAAAAAACAACACAAAAAAACCAGACTTCTAATTATTTCTCCCTTCTTACTCAAAAGGCTGCCACCTCTGTACATTGAGCACAAATGCCAAGAGACAGTGGTTAGTGGAACGGTTCGCAGTTTAACCGAATCGACGCTATGAGCGTCTCGCAGATTACCCCTGACATTAATGGTCGTCCAGAAAAAAAAAATATGTAGGGAACCTGCATACGAACCAGACGTGTGATGTGATGGGTTGGGAGGTCAAAAGAACGGAGAAGGAAAAAAACGTCATATCGTCTGCTACCGAGAACCTGTACGTTGTTGTTTGTTTTTTTTTTTCATCGCAGACTTTATATAGGTCTCGGCCCGACGTTGATAGACAAGAGCCGGTGATATAGGGTCTTCTCTTTCCTCTCCAGATCTAACCGCCCAGAACGCTTGATGGCAAGCAACATAGAGCTCCGTAAAAGACACAGTTCTACGAAACGAACAACGAACACCTACAACATGAACAAAAAGGTTCCTTTTTTGGGGGGGTTACTTTTGTTATTTTGTTTTCTGCCCACAAGGCCACGGTCACACTGAGACAGGACGAGAAGAAGCAAAAGAAAATACTTGATTGATTTACTCTCTCTATAAGTACCGAAACAATAGTCCTCATCATTTATTCTTTTTTTTTAAATTGGAACTACTTTTCATCGCCTCCTCACACCCCCCTTTTTTATATAAATAGTCATTTTGAATATGCGTTCTATTTTTTGTAAAGAGAATATCCACTATTGTTTTTGTGGTGTCTGTCCATCAGTATGTCTTTCAGGTTTTGATCTGAGAGATTAAAACCGCAACTGATTTCATCACAGCGTGTAACGTACTCTAGCTACACAGACTTAAGATAATTTGAAAATAAGCCCTTTTATCTTTAAAATCAAATTTGGAAACCAAGTTGTTTTTTTTTAATTAACTCATACCATTTTTAAACAAGACAGAAAAATCGTATAGTTTATTCCTGCATAGTAATCTAGAAGAAACAATACAAAAGGAACTTAATTAAACTCGTGTTTTTTTTTAAGTTTTAAATTCTGAACTATAAAGATTTAATATGTATATATTTTATGTTTTGTCAAATAAATGTTTTTAAAAAAAATATGTTTTCTTTGGTGCAGTAGTACACATTGCCTTCCAAAAATGTGGATTTTTTAATTTTTAAAATTTTTTTTTGTTAAACCAACAAAGTATGCATATTTTATGCACATAAATAAAAACATTGCTACAAAACCTTGCATCATCACACCAGGGGTCTTTCAAAGAATACCAAAAAAAAAAACACGCAATATATGTAATGTAAAATCCGTCTGTCCTTATGTCCAACTCCCTACAATTTCCAGGCTGACCGCATTCAGGCAGACGACATGTACGACAAGATGCAGTATTATGATTCCTGAAGTTAATGGACATGATTGCTAGTAATCACATTTTAACCTGAATGGAGGTAGGTATAACTAAGATGGACTGTTTGTAAAGCACAATTTCTAGCTTACACACATACAGTTTCTTGTTATGTTTTGTTAATCAAAAGATAGCATAAGTTCTTGATATTTACAAATACACTATAGAAAGTCACTAGTCAATCTTTTATCCCAAAATCCAAAAGTACTATAGAAATAACCCCCTCACAATAGTCGCGCTCGAAAATATCAAATTACATAAGAAATACTCCCCATACAATCCTGTGCCGTCTTGGAGTTTATATGAAAACACAAACTCCCTTCGTTATCTTGTATTATTTTTTAGAATTTCTTTTACTTTCGTTTTCTATGTCACCATTTGATGGATATTATGTACACGTGGGAAATCAGTAAAGCAAATTCGCATCACAAAAAAAAATGTCAGAGAGCTGGTGACTCGGAGTAACAATCGCTCAAGTTGATAAACCATAAACATGATAAAATCATTTTCACGTATCACAAATACGATTTGCACACAAATAAACTAAGTATTTTCCTGGAAAAGACTAATTCGATTTCACTATCTCTAACCACACAAACGGTCACGGCTTCACGAGTGAATCTATTGTCATAACAATGAATTATGCTCTTGGATGCGTATATACGAACTAAAATGTGTTCCCAAAGAGCCCAACACTTGACATTGGCAGAGGCGTCGCTAGTGATAGTGTCACACGGTGCGGTTACTCAATGGTATCAAGATATCCCCCCCCCCCCCCGCCCTCCGAAAATAAACCTTTAAGCTAACGTTTTTACATGTTCAGAACCTTAATGCCGATACTTTAAATTGTTATTGCCAATAAATGAATAAACCTCCACCCTGGTGTTATCTCCATATCGGTGTCACTCGGTGCGATCCGCGCCCCTTGCACCACCTTAGTGACGCCACTGCACTCAGGTGATAATCAACCGCATACACCGTTCCTTGCAATGACCATTTCAGTTTCACTCTCGAGGTAACTTCTCAATCAGAACAGGGATTTTCCAGGAATGTTAAGCCCCGCTTCCACCGCTAGATACTTTACCCTAGATTTTGGTATAATGTGCCTAGCTGAGATAACAGTTTTGTTTTGTACAATATGATTCATAAGGTCCGCTATACCAGAGTATATCTAAGGCGCACAACACTCAAAAGAAAAAGGAATCAGTTTTTTTTTTTTTTTCCAGAGACACAAATCGTATAAACTGGGTTTTTTTAACTTAAGATGAGGTAGTAACGGTAGGCTCAGTAAAACAAACCACGATATCTGTTGAAAGCGATAACAGCATGAGACTGTATTCAATTATAACACGCAAAGAGGTGAACGAAGAGGTGGATCCTCAGCCACAATAATATAGCACACGTTTTTACTGTGTTTAGTTTTCGTCTTACTCGAGAACTTAGGAAAACGTGTGTGAGTGGGAAGCGTGGGATTGACCCCTTCACCTGTCCCTTGGCTTTACCGCTGGGGCACCACACAGGATCTGTCGACAGTCTCTCTCCATTATTCTGTCCTTTGCCAAGATTAGAGTCTCTTCCGTACACAAGCCGGTCCATTCAATGATGTTATCCTCCCAACGCTTCTTTCACCTGCCTTCTCCTTCTTTTCCCTGGTACTGTGTCGTGCAGGAAAGTCTTTGCGAGTTCCGTGGATCCCAGTATATGGCCAATCAGTATAACCCATTTATCTACTTTTGACTTAATGAAGGAAGTCAATCAATCTGTGCAGGGAGATATGATTACGGAATACTTCCTTGCTAAAAAAAAAAGAGGGGGAGGGGGAATCTATCCCTTGATGACAATACGCGCATGCCAAAGAAGGGAGCCACCTATCCCTTGATGACAATGAGCTCATATTCTCACTATTTAAATCTACAGCCCAGTATTCCCACATCCGCCCAGGATTTAATCATACACATTCTCGCCATAACGTTTCAAGATATAATCGTATAAAGCAGTGTTTCCCAAACTGTGTTCCGCAGAACCCTAATGTTCCGCGAGGTCTGATTAGGTGTTGCACGAACTACTACTGAAATAATTAACTAGTAGGCCATCACGTTAATTAATCTCTCTTAAAAAAATATAAGCAAAGTGTTCCGCTAAATACTCAGAATGTGCTAAGTGTTCCGTTAAAAAAAAATTGGGGGAACCACTGGTCTTAATATGCGAGGCCACAGGGATGCAGTGATTAAGAACAAGGTACTTACAACTGCTGTTGAAGCTGTGTGGTAGTGACTGCTGGTCTCGGACAGTGGCGACACCGGAGTAAGATACAAGCGTAGACTGGTGGTGTGGGCATTCTGGTCCACTAACTGGACGGCAGTTTCAAGGTCTCCCTGAGACTTCAACGGGATGTAGATCTAGATATCAGAAAGAAAAACAGTTGACAACGACTCGTTGAATGTGTGATCAAATGGGTAACTAATGAGTGCACGCCGTACTGCTGGCAATGCTGGTTTGAATATCTTTGACATGCACATGGATCGATTTCATACCGATAGTGATGGAATGAACTTATATAAGATGCAAGATTTCAGCCTGGAGGATCTGAGTGGACATCTTTGTAAGGCCGTACATTGGATGACAAACTCCTGGAGGGTCTGAGTGGACATCTTTGTAAGGCCGTACATTGGATGACAAACTCCTGGAGGGTCTGAGTGGACATTTTTGTAAGGCCGTACATTGGATGACAAACTCCTGGAGGGTCTGAGTGGACATCTTTGTAAGGCCGTACATTGGATGACAAACTCCTGGAGGGTCTGAGTGGACATCTTTGTAAGGCCGTACATTGGATGACAAACTCCTGGAGGGTCTGAGTGGACATCTTTGTAAGGCCGTACATTGGATGACAAACTCCTGGAGGGTCTGAGTGGACATCTTTGTAAGGCCGTACATTGGATGACAAACTCATGGAGGGTCTGAGTGAACATTTTTGTAAGGCCGTACATTGGATGACAAACTCCTGGAGGGTCTGAGTGGACATTTTTGTAAGGCCGTACATTGGATGACAAACTCCTGGAGGGTCTGAGTGGACATCTTTGTAAGGCCGTACATTGGATGACAAACTCCTGGAGGATCTGAGTGGACATCTTTGTAAGGCCGTACATTGGATGACAAACTCCTGGAGGATCTGAGTGGACATCTTTGTAAGGCCGTACATTGGATGACAAACTCCTGGAGGGTCTGAGTGGACATCTTTGTAAGGCCGTACATTGGATGACAAACTCCTGGAGGGTCTGAGTGGACATCTTTGTAAGGCCGTACATTGGATGACAAACTCCTGGAGGATCTGAGTGGACATCTTTGTAAGGCCGTACATTGGATGACAAACTCCTGGAGGGTCTGAGTGGACATCTTTGTAAGGCCGTACATTGGATGACAAACTCCTGGAGGATCTGAGTGGACATCTTTGTAAGGCCGTACATTGGATGACAAACTCCTGGAGGGTCTGAGTGGACATCTTTGTAAGGCCGTACATTGGATGACAAACTCCTGGAGGGTCTGAGTGGACATCTTTGTAAGGCCGTACATTGGATGACAAACTCCTGGAGGGTCTGAGTGGACATCTTTGTAAGGCCGTACATTGGATGACAAACTCCTGGAGGGTCTGAGTGGACATTTTTGTAAGGCCGTACATTGGATGACAAACTCCTGGAGGGTCTGAGTGGACATTTTTGTAAGGCCGTACATTGGATGACAAACTCCTGGAGGGTCTGAGTGGACATCTTTGTAAGGCCGTACATTGGATGACAAACTCCTGGAGGATCTGAGTGGACATCTTTGTAAGGCCGTACATTGGATGACAAACTCCTGGAGGATCTGAGTGGACATCTTTGTAAGGCCGTACATTGGATGACAAACTCCTGGAGGGTCTGAGTGGACATCTTTGTAAGGCCGTACATTGGATGACAAACTCCTGGAGGGTCTGAGTGGACATCTTTGTAAGGCCGTACATTGGATGACAAACTCCTGGAGGATCTGAGTGGACATCTTTGTAAGGCCGTACATTGGATGACAAACTCCTGGAGGGTCTGAGTGGACATCTTTGTAAGGCCGTACATTGGATGACAAACTCCTGGAGGATCTGAGTGGACATCTTTGTAAGGCCGTACATTGGATGACAAACAATGAGCGAGTGCCTTAAAACTGCAATGAACTATGTCCTTCATTTACTTGTACCAAATCAAAATACAATGTACGAATGCCAACCTCAGAGTGAGTAATAATGGAAGCTCTCAGAGTGGATGAATGAGCGCTTTAAAGAATGAAGGAATACCTTGAATCAATGAGTTCCGACGACATGCTGCGTTGGAAGTGTGTATAAGATGAAAGTGTGTATAAGATGGAAGTGTGTATAAGATGGAAGTGTGTATAAGATGGAAGTGTGTCTAAGATGGAAGTGTGTCTAAGATGGAAGTGTGTATAAGATGGAAGTGTGTATAAGATGGAAGGCCGCGGGATACACATTTGAGATCAAAGGAAAATCCGCTGCCGAGGACTGACGCAGAAGGCGAAAAGAAAATTTAAATCGACAACCGACGGACAATGGTTTTGCTTGCCCTGGCTGTGGCAAAATTTATAGGTCACAGCTGGGGCTGCGTAGCCACTGGAAATACTGCATTCCTCACTAATCTTTGGACTTGAAGACAAGCCTTATTATTATTATTATTATTAGATAGAATAGAAGCTGTAACACATATCTTGCAGTACGAGAATAAGTGTTTTTAAGCGTATGAATAAATACATTGGAATGATTAGATGGTGTAAATGAGTTGTGAACGAATGCATGTCTTACATTGTAGAAACAAGCACTACTCACCTCACCACTACTTTGTGTGTAAAACAGATTCAACTGTATCTGGTACATGTCCTGCAGTTTCCCCACCAAGTCTCCATACTTGACAGGTCTAGACACTGAAAGTACCCTGAGGGAAAAAGAAAAGACCTTTAAGATACCTGCAGGCAGCTGAGAGTTATCTTAAAAGACCTTACGAAAAGCAAGTTTCTCTGTTTAGCGTCGTAATAATAACACGACACAGTAGGATTTAGGGACCCGAATACTTCACATTACAAGACTGTTGAACAACAAAAAATGTGTATAGACTTAGTTTCGCCCAACCAGAAGTGAAAATTGGATCTTCAATAATATTCTGACTCTAGGCGATTATTACTGGCAGCCGCTCGGCCACCATAGAAACTGAAGTTTATTGACTAGTATGATAGTTGCCCTTTGAAACTTGAAATTTTTTTTGGCGGGCGAAGTTGAGTTGACTTTTTTTTTTTTTCAAATATCGAGGGTGTTCTGACGCCATACAATCTTCACCCAATACAGCATTATATATGTTTATCGTCAACAGTAGTATTTATCTTTGATAGGTCAGTCTTCTTCATTATTATGTTGGAGCGTTCGGATGACTAGACCAATATAGGAGATAAACTGCGCAGTGGTTTTAAAATCAGGGAGCTCTCCATGTAGTTTTCTTTCTATAGGGATGTTTTGGGGCCAGTGTCTTGTTCGGAGCTTTTGGTAAAGAATGCAGTTTTGAAAGGCATGGTCAGCATTCTCGGGTGACACTCCACATGGGCAGACTTTACTGGTTTCAATTTAGAGCTTCCGGAAAATATGTTGTCTCATTATGTTTAGTCCGGTTCTGAGGTGAAAGATTAGACGTTGATCTTGTCGGGATAGCTTATAGTAGGCGTCATCTTTCTTGTGATTCGGATGAGCGCTTGTCCATTTCTCATTTATTCTATTCACTATTAGTTTCTTCATTTCTTATGGATTGAATGCAATGTTTAATTTTGAGTTTGTTCTCCCACACTTGGCAAGTGTGTCAGCCTTCTCATTTCCGATAGGTCAGTGAATTCAGGAACGTTCTGGATCCTATCGAGTTTCAACATAGTTACCTGCCACCTTAACCTTGTCAGCCTTTTAGCTTAGAAAATATGGTTACATAATAAGAGTGTTAGCTTTGCGTTCTGTTTTATTTTGCTATTTTGTTGTTCTTGACTCAAAGCTCTTGGGAAATATATATCTTTCTAGCTTTAAAAATGGTTGCCACTTGGAGATAGCACATCTTCACAGACGTTATCAGTCACAGGATAAAAACGTCCCCACCGATAGAATGATTTAATGCTCCCAGACAGCAAATGGAAATATGTTCACGGGATAAGGCTCTGCTGAAGTCTGTCATGCGTTGCACAGAAACAGGCAGAGAACGTGAAGACAAATACAAAGTACATCAAAAGGTTGAAGCGCGAGTGGCGTGAAGAGGGAGGAAGAGATACATCTAGTCTACAATCTTCACAGCCATCTGATGGAAATTTTATTTTTCTTTGAAGACTATCGAAGTCTTACGGACACGACAGCAAGGTTCATCTAGTGACAATCTAGTCAAACCTTGTCAGGGAATAGGGATTTGAATACTTAGTACCCCAGCACGGAACTGATCGTATATAGTGAAGACGTAAGACCATTTTAAGATGGATTCGTTAACGCAATTCAGCTGCGTTTTAATTAGGGTAAATTAAAGGTAAAGGTGAATGGGAATAGGGATTTTAATACTTAGTACCCAAACACGGAACTGATCGTATATAGTGAAGACACAAGACCATTTTAAGATGGATTCGAAAATGCAATTTAGTTCGGTTTAATTAGGGTAAGTTAAGGTGCTCCTTTCAGACCTTGCGATCTATGGGGGAAGATAATTTAAAGCTCTTATGTTTCTAATGCTGATGGTGAACGAGGGTATTATGTGGTCTGCAAAACGGTCAACTGCTCTTACTTCCCCAAAGTAAGACGAGCAACAAGTGCAGTGGATCTGGGGCGTCCTAAAAGTCTTCACCGGGATTCGAACACCATTGTTCGGAAGCCAAGCGCTTTTAACTACCTCGTCCCGCTTCAGTTATGGTGCCGTAGGTCAAAGAAGACAGTCAAATGTTACTTCCCACAATTTATACACAACTAATCATGGGATGGATGCGCGGTGGCTGAGCGGTAAAGCGCTTGGCTTCCGAGCCCGGGGTACCAGGTTCAAATCCTGATGAAGACTGGAGTTTTTAATTTCGGGATCTTTTGGGCGCCTCTGAGTTCACCCAGCTCTAATGGTTACCCCGCACATTAGATGGGTAAAAGTAAAGGCGGTTGGTCGTTGTGCTGGCCTTATGACACCCTCGATAACCGTGGGCCATAGAAACAGATGACCTTTACATCATCTGCCCCATAGATCGCAAGGTCAGAAAAGGGAACTTTACTTTATTGTTTACTTTACTTTAATCATCGGGTAAAAGCCTATGTTGTATTGAAATGAATGGGTCAGCCACACTAAGAAATTCCGTGTTCGATAACTTCTAGATAATTCTGAAACTAAAAAACAAATGTCCATGCCAAAGTACCTTTTTTCCCCTCCATACTCGCACTTGACTTTGAGCTCTTTGTTCCTCTGGAGCTTGTGAAGAGCGGCTTGCCGGACCTGCTTGCTGGACTGCCTCAAGCCAGTGTCCAAAGTCTGTTTGATGGACGCGACCACTTCAGAGATGTCCGCTTCTTCAGCTGGAAGCACAAACAGAAACGAGAACACTGTCACCAAAAACTAGAAGCAAATGTTTTAGACCGGCCAGTGTTAGGATTAGACACATCTTGTTTTTATGAAGGGATTTGTGAACGGCATTGGTAAGATGGTGTTGTGGAACACAAAAGAATCGGTACTCTCCAAGAATATTTTTTTTATAATACCTCTATTCAGGTCACAACTTCGTGGAGGTTGGACCGGGGGGGGGGGGTGGAAAGTGGAACGTGGCACCTTGACACGAATCTCAAAAACGGCTCTAAAGATTTTCCTAGAAATTTAACAGCTTATGTATGTAGTGTAACTGAGTTGTTTATTTTCTGCGTGTGTCTAGCGTGTCAGAAGGTCATGTCTAGTGTGTGTGTGTTTATAGTACTTCAACAATGTGAGACGTGTTTCTATTCGTTCACTGTTTACTGTCGCCTAATCTTGTTGAATAAAGCCAATATCGTGGTTTTCTATTATTTGTTATTTCATTACAATGTATATCGCCGAGAAAAGAATTTCTAGCTTGTTGGCCACACGGGGAAAACTCTAATTTGACTTATAATTTTTCTAAGTATAATATGAAATAAGTATAAATTTGGCTATAAATAAAAACAGTACATAGTCAGCCGTGGTGTACCGACAAATGAGCTATTTATTAAATTAAATGTTGCTTTCATTTTATTGATTATTATCTATGCTTTGGTAATTTTTTTTACGTAAATCTAATCTAGATCGCATCTACATCTAGATGTCTATATAGTAAAAGTACCAATAAATAATCATATATTTACATAATTGTAGCTTTGGCTGAGTGGCTAACGTGGTTGATACATGAAGCTGGCGGTTTCGATACCCTGCTTGAGCCATTTATTTTATGTAAGGTTTTAGAATGGAGGTATTGATTGTATTTTTTAAAATTATTTATTTTTTTAATGTTTTTTCTAGTTTTTTTTTTTAAATTCCTAGCTGTTAGCTGACACTTTCTTCATGGATGGAAGGTGAAATATTTCTTCATGGATGGAAGGTGCAATGGTAACGTTGGAAGTAAATAAAATGAATCATTTCTATTAAATTTCCCAAGTAGACGTATAGCTGGATGGCTGAGTTGAAAGAGCGTCACGCTAATAATACGACTGTCGCGTGTCCTATCACCCAAACATTTTTAGTTGACTGCATTATTTGAACATGAAAAAAAATGTTCTATTACTTGTTGTTTTTTTTTTTACAAAGCTTATATCAACTCCCTCTGCTTGTCTGTCTGGTCAAAAGTTTGACCATGCTTTTCTCCCATTTCCCAGTCTCGGATCAAGTTGAAGCTTAACACAATTATTCATTGTACCTGACAAGACATGAATCAATTTTTTTTTTAAAGTTAGTTAAATTAAGTTAAATATTGGGGATTAATTATTTTGTTTGATATAAAATAAAGCGAATAAAATGGTATTTGATGAGAGATGTGGATGTATATTGTGAGACACTTAGTATTATTAGATTGTATAGAGAGACGCACCATAGCTGACAGATTTTGAACGCAACATTTAGTGACGTCACGACTTAGTTGGGTTATAGATTACTTCATGTAAATATAGTCAGTTGGTATTAGGACTTCAGAGGGATAACTTGATACTACAGATAGAGACTCGGCTGTGGCCTTTTCAGTCTATATTTCGGTTTGGACTTAGTCTTTTTTACATGTTCCATGTGTAGGTCTTGTTAGTTGATTACATCGAATACACCCGCACAAGAAACCCAGACATCTCCAGAGTAATCTGTCAAAGTCAGACACGATTCAACAACCACAAGGGCAAGGCCTATCACAATATATGCATTTAATTCCCTTTGTATGTTTTGACACTTTTTCTCACACTTTTGTTCTAATAATACGATTGACTTATTGGTGCCATGACTTTCCATGTACTGTACTAGTCATCCTCGTTAAAAAAGAGAGAGAGAAACTCGAGTTCTGTCTACTTCGATATTAAGTAGAAGACATTGCGTCTGTCACTAATGGTTTACCGCTATTTTAACTAAAAAAAAACAAACGACATTAGTTATTACAATACCTCATATTAGCTGAGGAGGGGGGGGGGGGGGAGACGGGCAGTTCGAAAACAGCTCTAACGATTTTCCTAGACTTTGGACAGCTTATGTATATCTTTGGGAAAAAATAACTGCCTAATTGGCCAAAGAGTGAAAACTATAGTTTGACCGTTATAGTTTTTTTCCAAAATATAATTAACTTAAAATTAAATTTGGCTTAAATGCTGCTAGCAAAGTCATTGGTAGTAAACAAGCTTCATTCGGACCACTGTTCGAGAGAAACATTCCTAAGAGGGCTGAAGTAAGCAAAGTGAAGGCCCCCATTCAAACCTAGTGATCTATGGGGCAGATGATGTAAAGGTCATCTGCTTCTATGGCCCACGGTTAACGAGGGTGTCATGTGGCCAGCACAACAACCAACCGCCTTTACTTTTCCCCAACTAATGTCAGGTACCCATTAGAGCTGGGGTGGACTCAAGAACAGCTCGAAAGTAAAAAAAAATCTTCAGGATTCGAACCCGAACCCCCGGTTCGGAAGCCAAGCGCTTTATCGCTAAGCCACCGCGCTCTAAGGCTAAAAAGATTTTAAAAATGAAAAAAAAACAAAAACAACTCTGTGCCAGGTTTTTTTTAGATTTTACCATCACAAAGGACATAGAAGATACCGTTTACAAAAACAAAACGACACAGAACTCTTTTTTTTTTCCACCTAGTAATCAAATCATTGAGTAGAATGGATCTCTCTCCTGTGAACATTTCACATGGAATGTTTGAGCGCATGTATTTTTACAGACGAGAACAAATTGTAAGACACATAGCCTTATAAAATGCCTTTTAAATCTTAAACATGTGCACATCATGAGGATAGTTTGTTTTTTTTTTTATCGAAAGTGCACCATTTCACTAAATTATCACAACGTCACATACAAATAATCGAAGATTAATGAGGAATGCAGTTTTTCCCGTGGCTGCGCAGCCCCAGCCAATTTGTTATTGTATTAATCTGACAAATGACAAAACGTTTTCTATATAAAAGTAACGACCAACACAAAATCCTTTTTTTTTTCCATTTTTATTCCTTTGTATTTCTTAGGTAGCTATTTTTAATACATACAATACACTATTTTTAAGTATTGTTTAAAAAATGTATTGTCGCATGTAAAATAAGATTAGCACGTTATTTTTTTTTAAAGATTCATTTTCATAGCCCCAATAGTATCAGTTGCAACTACATGTATCAAGCAAAAGGATAAGGTGCAATTTTCAATGATGCTTTTAGTTTTTGAGATCTAAACCTGACAGACGAACGGAGAGACAGACTCAACTAAAAGTCACTTATCCCCCCTATCGGAAACCGCTTTACAATGTACGTAATATTTTATATTTATTTTATAGAGTATCTAAAAGTGAAAGTTTATTGTTTATTAAACGACACTGCTGGCTGTATTGTTTTATAAGCCTCACAGCAATTCGCTCTGTCTGATTATCTGGTCAAACGTTTGGACACGTTATTTCTCCCACACCCAATCTCGGATCAAGCTGAAACTTTGAACGAAATATTCTTTGACAAAGACAATACATGAATCAATAAAAAAAAAATTAACCAATTCGTCAATTAATTACTGGTAATTAATAATTACGTTTGATACCGACAATGGAAATTAATTCTTCAGTATTCATAGATATGACTAAATATTTGGGTTTTGTCCCCTAAGATAATTGTACACTTTCTCCCACGCCCATTCTCGGATCAAGTTGAAATTATAAGCAATCATTTATTGTACCTAACAAAACATGAATCAATTTGTAAAAAAAATGAACCAATAAGTTAATTATTATTGTGTTTCATATCGAAAAGAGGAAATACTATATTATTGAGAACTCTAGCTGTAAATGTGGAGTTCTTCCTCTTACATAATTTTTTTTTTTAATATTTTGCTTGCTACAAAATGTTTTTTTTTTCAATGCTAGTATTTGGTATTGTAGTCAAACTACGAGCTGTAGCAAAAGGTAAAAACAAAACAAGTCTCTTGTCTTTTCTGGAATGTTGAACCTTCGACCTTTTCCTAATCTTTCACCCGATACAATTCCTCCATGAATCTCAATGGCACGTCAGCAAAGTTTTCCGAGAAGTTAGCTGTCTAAACAGATACCATACGGTACACTTCCATAGATCTAACATACAACACTGCTTCTATCTAGAATAATCTAGATCGTCTCTACCGGATGCAAACGCACACACACACACACACACACACAAACCGCAAAAGCACAACAGAGATACTTATTGCATTAGTACCCTCTTGCTAATCAAGAGGGTATCATGCCATTTGCATATCAAAATTATTTTTTTACTTCGCTTATGACACTGTGACCCAGGTAATGATAATGGCTCTTTAAATAGCTTGATGTCGAGTGTTCTCGAGCCTGGCGACGTGGGGTTAAACCCATGACCTACAGTCCACCACAGGAGTCTTTATAAAGACACGTCAAGCACACCACTTCGGGCTAGCAGCATATCTGGCTTGCGGCCGTCGTAAAACCGGACCCGTTTGTACAGCGTAGCTAGGAGTGAGTAAAAGTCAAACCAGCTCGACGCGGAAGTTGACTCTAGTGAGCTACTAGAACTTGTTGACATCTAGGCCACGTCTGCTGTACATATAGAACCGCGTGTGTGTGTGTTCAGCTCATGGATGCTTCTTAAACGTATGCAGCATGTGCGTGTGTGTGTGTGTTTGTATATCTGTTTGTGTTAACTATTTGAGATTGTCATGGATGATATAGAAACACTAACTAGCAAGCGTTTGGTGTTTCCGGTGTACAGAATAAGCCATGGGTTTTTTTTTAATGTATATGATTAGTTGTGTGCTATTTTTAGCATAAACTAATTTCAATATGTAGGAACCATTAATAATTATAGCTTTTATATAGCGCTACTTTCATGCTTATAGCATACTCAGAGAGCTATGGTCCAATCTCATTTGTGGATCAGTTTGGGGGGGGGGGGGGGTATCTGGGAAAGGGTTTCTGTGCTGCCTTTAGGCGCTCAGTAAACACAACTCTATTCGAGTCGGGGGTCGAAGCTCGAGCCCCCTCATAGGTAGCCAAGCCAAGCGAAGCTCGTGCGTACTTAGCCTCTTGACCACGCTTTCCACTATTAGAAATTTATTTTATGGTTTAAAACGTATTGAAATCCAGCAGATTTTATAAGAAGATCAAAACATGAGTTAAATTATTGCTCAATTCTCTTTTTTTTTTTTGTTTGGCAACGGTCAAGTTCAGTTTGGCGTGATTGACATCGTTTAGTTTCTCATGAAAATCTCCACTACTGGGCACGCTCACACACAAAAGCGTCAAGTGATGAATGGACACTTTCTGTCGAAGATCCTGTTGCAATTCTGCTTCTGCACTGGCGCCCACCAGCACACCGTTTTGACCCCGGGCCGAAACTCAAGTGTTGTGAGAACATGATAGGACAGCTTCCGCCCAGCAGTGCGAGTTAGAAGAAAGCAGGAGGGAAGCGTTTGTCCCGCTCCGTCAGCAAAACCGCGAAAAATGGCTCGTCGCCAGTGAACAGGCCCAGCAGAAAGGCGAAGACAACGTCGGGCTGCTGTAAGGAGTTGTCAGGAAGGCGAACGTGGTAGTTCCGAGAAGTGGAAGATATTTCTGGGGGTTAGGGGAAGGCAGCCGTTCCCACATGATAACAAAGGATTGATCTGTGGCAGTGGCGAAACATGTGCGACAAAGGCGTCACCAATGAAGTATGTATGCTCGAGAAGAACCGAAGACCAAGACTGCTTTTTATTACTATACCACTATTCAGCTCGCACATTCGGAGTGGGCAAAACCCTTCTGGGGAAAGGGTGGACACGGTTCTCGAAAACGGCTTTAACGATTTTCCTAGAAATTTGACAGTTGATGTATATCGTTGATTTTTCATGTTTTATTTGAATTGACATATCTTTCACAATGACCTGTAAATAAACATCATCATCTTTTCAGACTCCGTTCGTTTAGTTGTCTCCCTTAAATTTATAGCACTCCTTCGAACGAGTTGCCTCCCTTAAATTTATAATAATCCTTTAATCGTGGACACCTCCACAAGCTCGGGTCCTGAAAATTAATATTCCTCTACGAGCATGCATTTCTTCTAGTTTCACATCAATTGGCATGGTGTGTTTTTTTGAAACACTAGTGAATGGTTTGGATAAGACAACACTTGAACCGCTGGCTTAATGGCTTTCAACAACTGTGTTTGTCACACAGTGTTCATTGACAAACATTGAAGTGTTGAAAACAAAGTTCAAGGATGTTTTCATCATTGCATGTTCGTTTGGCGGTTTGTAGTTCAAGGGTCGTCCACTGGGTCGAATGGCGGCCGCCCTTAAGAGAATTATTACACCATAAGTGCCCACTGGAGGCGCGGTGGCTGAGCGGTAAAGCGCTTGGTTTACGGGGGCCGGGGTTCGAATCCTGGTGAAGACTATGATTTTAAATCTCGGGATCTTCGGTCGCCTTTGAGTCCAACCATCTCTAATGGGTACCTGACAGTTGGGGAAAAGTAAAAGCGGTTGGTCGTTGTTCTGACCACATGACACCCTTGTTAACCGTAGGCCACGAAACAGATGACATTTACATTTAGACCACAAGGTCTGAAAGGGGAACTTTACTTTTTGTTTTTCCCACCAGCACACCGTCACATTTGAAAACAAAGTTTCAGGATCCTTGCATATTAGGATGGCGGTTTAGTTCAAGGATTATCCAACCATGAAGTCTCGCGCCCTGGGACGAATGGCCGACTATAAGAGAATTATTTACAACGTCAGTGTCGCTGACAACCATTAAGTCGGATTTGAAAACAAAGTTCAAGGATCCTTACATCATTGCACATTAGAATAGCGGTCTAAGACAATGGTTCTTTAACAGTGAAGTCTAGACCCTGGGAAGAATGCCCGCACATAAGAGAATTATTACAACGTAAGCGTCGCTGAAAAACATTGGTTCCGATTTGAAAACAAGGCTTAAGGATTAGGATGGCGGTTTAACTCTTTCTCTCCTAACTGACGATAAAAACGTTGATTCCACCAGAACGTGGTAAATAATTACGGAGAGAAAGAGTTAAGGCAAGGGAGATATCTGACGCATTGTTACGAATGGCTACCAGCGAGAGAAGAGCAATATACACGGGTAAATAAAACCATGAACAATATTTTTGAGGTGTCACTTGTAGCTAAGAGCCTACTTCACTCAATAGTTTATGTCATCATACACACAGGACTGCTGGCATAATTATCACATAGCCAGTGAAAAAAAAAAGAAACAAGGCTAAACCAAAAATAAATACATATCCCTAACCAAGGAATATTCGTGGAATGAAGCAATGCTCTTCTTTGAAGAGCTTTTTCTTTTTCAATTATAGTTATAAGTATCGCTGCAATCACAGTGAATCTCACACATTATTCTTAACAGCATATGAACTGCCTTTAATGGTAGGCTTATGCATGAATCTCAAAGTAAAACCGGAGGATCATCTATAATTATAACTAGTGAAAATAAAGATGACAAGAAAAAAGCTTCTAAATAAAATGGCCTCAAGAGACGTCTTCACAGCCAATGAAGCTGTAGCTATAGGGATGGCGCAAATGAAACGAAGGTTCGGATTCTTAGCTAGAAAAAAGTTTTTTAAAAAGTAATGTTCCCCTTTCAGACTTTGTGTTCTATAGGGCAGAGGATGTAAAGGTCATCCGTTTCTGTGGCCTACGGTTAAAGAGGGTGTCATGTGGCCAGAAAAACGACCAACCGCATTTACTTTTCCCCAACTAATGTCAGGTACCTATTAGAGCTGGGTGGACTCAGGGGCGCCCGAAGATCCCGAAATTATAAATCCCAGTCTTCACCAGGATTCGAACCCCGGAGCCCGGTTCGTAAGCCAAGCGCTTTATCGCTCAGCCACCGCGCCTCCTAAAGAAGTTAAAGCCAGAAAATAAAAATATTTCTGCTATTACATAAACTAGGCATGTATAGAGTTGACCGGTCTTTAAATACAATACTTCGACAATTTATAACTTTCTATACAATACACTTATTTAATATAACATTTAATATATACCATGAAAAATGTTTTTTAAAATATTAAAAACAACAACAACTATTCCTCGTTTTTTTACATGTAATATGGCGATTATTTTGCTTTAAATAAATAATGAGTGTTAGATAACAAAAAAAAAGGGAACATTTTTTACATTCTTTAAAAACCAAATTTATAATGAGTTAAAGAAAGCAACCGTCCGAATGCTGCCATATATTTAAATATTGCAAGTTCTATCTTTCCCTTTTCTATATATAAAACAACATTAATTTATTAGGACTAATTGATTAACTCAGTGATGCCCAAAATACGGCCCGCGGGCCAGAACCGGCCCGTGACATGGTTCCATCCGGCCTACCGAAGTGTTGACACAAAGTGTAGAAAATCCTCCCCCCTCCCAACCCAATTACTTTTTCTCTGATGGATAATAACCATGACTTTTAACAATTGTGCATTGATGAGTTAATGAAATGGGACTCTAAATGTAGAATCTACTAGGATTTGTAGAACATGATAATAAGCCAATATATTTTGCTTTGTAAAGAAAGTCTGCCTGTTTACAAAACAATTTATGAACGGCATTGTAAAACAAATATGACGGCATTCGTGGTTTGAGACGCAAATAAAAGATTCAAAAGAGACAAGAAAATAAGTTGGGGGTAAAGCTAGCTACAATGTTGCTCACGTTTTAAGTGCCAGAAATGAAGCCATTTTATGACACTTAAAAAAAGATAAACTTTAAATTTTCCATTAATTAATGTAAGTTCTAGTCAAACGGGTTTCTTATCAAGTTGTTTTAGGTTAAGTTCACTTAATTTATTTTTTGTACCTTTTTGCTGATGTGGCCCGCGACACGAGTGTCGGAAATTAAAATGGACCGAAGGTCGAATTAGGTTGAGCATCCCTGGATTAACTAATTGGTTATTTTTTTTATTTATTTATTTATGTGTTGTCACCGACAATGAATAGTTGTGAGAACTTAAAGCTTGATCTAACATTGGGAGGTCGGAGAAAAAAAATCGTAAAAGAATTCACCCAGAGTGACTTGATATAAGCTTTGTTTTTTAAAAAAAAAGGAACTTAATTGTGGCGACATCATAGTTCTCTTTGGGTGCAATCATTCAGCGATAACAAATCTACGGCCCGCGGTTCTTGTAAGGCCCGTGACGCGGTGCTATCAGGCTTTGCCAAAAGTGTATAGTGAAGCCGCGGGATTCGATACAATCGCAATCAATGTGGTCCGTGACGAAGGAATCAGAAATCGATAGCGCCCCCCCCCCCCGGATAAAAAGACTGGGCACCACTGCCATGACGTGGTGGCTGAATGGTCAGGCGCTTGGCTTCGGGGGGGGGGGGGTCCCGAGTTCGAATTCAAGTAAAGAATTGGATTTCTCATTTCGGAATCCTTGGGCGCCTCTGATTCCCCCCCCCCCCCCAAAGCTCTAATGGGTACCTGACATTAAATGAGGTAAAGACGGTTGGTCGTTGTGCTGACCACATGACACACTCGTTAACCCTAGGAAACAGAAACAGATGACCTTTACATCATCTGCCCTAAAGATCGCAGGGTCTGAAATTGGAACTACCACTGCCATAATACTTAGAGGCTGACAGCAAAAAAATTATTACAACTTAATATTTTTTTATTATACATTATAAAGGGAACCACTTTAACGCATATCGCTTACATTATAAATGGAACCACTTAAACGCATATCGCTTACATTATAAATGGAACCACTACAATGCATTTCGCATAACTTTCACTATAGACCAGCAGTTGTATTGCATATACAGAACTTTCCATTGTATCTCATTTAAGGAACTTCGGATAGGGGCCTACTACGTAACTTATTAAAAAATCTAAAGATATATTAATGATCATTTTCCCAACATACATTTTCCACCGTAGTTTCTGTGGAAATTATATGGGTAAAACTATCGCCTTCTTTCGGCGCATTGGTGGTGTATTCAGTTGTTGTTTTCTCAATATTGTGGGGAATATATACATATATTGTGGGGATATAAACATATTGTGGGGAATATATACATATATTGTGGGGATATAAACATATTGTGGGGAATATATACATATTGTAGGGATATATTCATTTTGTGAGGATATATACGTACTGTGGGAAATATATATGTATTGTGGGGATACGGATAATAAATGAAAATTTAGTGTTTGTATTAGAAAATATATTCGTCTTTGCATTTTATTCATTCTTTACTAAGCACAGAATTACTTTACGAGCCTTGCGTGTAGCGAAGCCATACAGTATAATATAAGAATTCTGTTTCCTACATAGATCACACTCAATAGCAAGAATTACCCAATGCTTCAATCTATATACTAGAATTGTTGACCTCAAGTAATTATTCATTAATTTGAGGCGCGAGAAGCTTCTTTCTCTAGATTCCACAAGTATGGGTATTGCATAATGCCTTTTTTTTTATCGCGCGTAGCATTGGCGTTTTCCATATTGAATGACACCCCAAAATGACTATTTTTGTCTATATATTTCAGGAGATTTGTATGAGTTTTCTAAAGACTTTAATAATTTCCGTATATTTCAAGGACTTTTTCGTATATTTTGCAATTTCAGGAGATTTCAAGGAGCTCCTGGTAAATCGACAGAAAGCCGCCGTAAATCTGTTATAAGTTATAAAATGGTTTAGTTTAATAATTTATACACGGGTCCTATGAAAGTGCGGGGCCCGTCTCGGTCGCATAGGACCGGCATAGGTTGCAGTGGCCTAAAGCCGGCCCTGAATGCGGCGTATGCTACGCCGCCGGTCGACTAGTATACAATAAAATAGGTGTTCACACGTGTTGACGTCACTGGCAAGCACGCCCGTGTCAAACGTTCAAAGACCATTGAGGTTTGCTCCACAACTGCCCACATCCTTGGGTGAGTTTGGCTAATTGAAAGCTTACTCTGTCCGTTAAGTGGTATTACTTTTTTTTAAAGCGTGGTGAGAGAGAGAGAGAGAGAGGCGCAAGCTGAAAAGGGGTTAACGATTGTCACTGAAACAGGTAAGGGCTTAAAAACGAAAGAATTTGTGTAAATCTGCTAAAATATTTATGCTAATTGAAGATGTGTGTGTGTAATCAATATCAAAAAATCCCCGACGGTCTTAGGCGACCCCTGCCAAATAGTCATATAAAAGTAAAGTTACCCTATCAGAACTTGCGGTCTATAGGGCAGATGATGTAAAGGTCATCTGTTTCTGTGCCCTATGGTTATCAAGGGTGTCATGTGGCCAGCACAAAGACCAACAGCCTTACTTTCCCCAACTAATGTCAAGTACCCATTAGAGCTGGGTGGACTCAGAGGAGCCCAAAGATCCCGAAATAAAAAAATCCGTGTTCACCAGGATTCGAACCCGCGACCTCGGTTCGAAGACCAAGCGCTTTACCGCTCAGCCACCACTTCCTCATTCGACCCCCCAATGGGGAGGTTTCGCGACCCACAGTTTGAGAATCGCTTCTTTATAGTGATAACGTCTGCCACTTCATACTATCTGACTTTATTGACACTTTGACATCAACGAGTCCTACACTTCTGTTGATTGTAACTCACACACTCGATAAAAGAAACCAAACATCAGAGTTAGTTCAGCAAGAGGGGGAAAAAAGGAAGTACAACATTATAGACCTAAATAGGCTAAAGTACTTGGGTAGTAACGCGTTCAGTTACCTCTGAAAAGAGAGAGAGAGAGAGAGAAATAAGGGAAGGCGCCGCATATTGTAAAGTTTCTGATATAAACACTAGTTGCAAATAGCTCCAAGGAAACTATAATTAGAAGTAGATTAACAACATACGAGAGAGAGAGAGAGAGAGAAGAACTGCACATTGTACAGTCTCTGATACAGACACAACTTGCAAATAGCCTCAAGGCAACTATAATTAGAAGTAGACAAACGACAAACAGCTTTAAAGTACAGCACTGTGTTGGTAACGGTAAAGTTGAACAACCAACACTTTCCAGTTCTAGTTCAGCCAGTTCCCTGTACTCATCCACTGCCTAAGTATTAACACCCTACAGGTTTCTTTTATCTCTCTCCGCTCCCATTTCCCCTAGCGTGATTAGCTCAGCCTTTCGTTGGGACCTTAACTGTAGACTAGTGAAAGCCTTAAGGCGAAAAGTAGGCTACCTGTGATATGAGGCCATTATTTAATGCTATGCCGTGTTGATGACTTTTGGGGCATTTATTTCATAATGAGAGGAGGAATGAGAGGGGGAATGACAACCCTTCATAAATCAAGGTCTTAAGACTGAAAACAGCTCAATTAGAACTTGATGACCCGTTTGCAATTTTCACTTGGATTTTTGTTTTTATTTTTTTTTTACCTATCCCCTAGTCTGTTGGACCGTTGGGGCACCAGGCAAGATTTGTCGACCGTCTTTCTCCATTCCTCCCTTTTTTTTTTTTTTTGCCTTGTCTAGAACCTCTATCAATGTCCATTCTTTAATGTAGTCCTCCCATCGCTTTTTCTGTCTGCCTCTTCTTCTCTTTCCTGGCACTGTTCCCTGAAGGAAGGTCTTTGCGAGCCCCGTAGATCTTGTAATGTGACCAAAGGTTTTAAGCTTTCGTCTTTTCACAATAGTTAGCAGGTCGTCACTTGGATACAGATATTTACAAACAAAAAAAAAGGTTTTGTTTCCTTATTTTAATGATGGATATTTGAAGATGTATATCTGTGTTTCTGTTTATTGTGGGTGTTTGTTTGTTTTTTTCAGCTAGACCTAGGTTTAAAATGCACCAAGACCTTTTAAATGTGTGTTTTAAATGCTTAATATATAATACTAGTCGACCGGCGACGTAGCATACGCCGCTATTTTGCAGGGCCGGCCTTAGGCCACTGCAACGTATGCGACCGCAGTGAGCCCCCAACTGTGAAGGAGGGCATCTTTAATTACTGCCATAGTAGACACTTTAATATGCATAATCAAATGTCACATAATAAGCAGTGACGTACATACAATTTATATAATGTTTCAATAGGGGAAACAAGATGGCGAAGGCCTGTTTCCTATAAGTTAAGTTCCCCTTTCAGACCTTGCGATCTGTAGTACAGATGATGTAAAGGTCATCTGTTTCTGTGGTTAACAAGGGTATCATGTGGCCAGCACAACGACCAACCGTTTTTACTTTTCCTCAACTGTCAGGTACCCAATTAGATCTGGGTGGACTCGGAGGCAGCCGAAGTTTTAAAATCCCCAGTCTTCCTTAAACAAAACTTTTAAGTCTTTAACAGAATTCGAACCCGAGACAGGCAACACTGAACACTGAAAGAACATGAGCTTTGGACAATGCTTGCCGCGCTATTCAACACGCAACACGTGACGGGCTGACAAACCAATGTTTGGATATTTTTGGACATGTAATTAATGTCGATTTTTAGAAGCGCATTTTTAGCCCTTAAAGTGCTGAGCTGTTTTACAATGAGGGCATACAAAATGGAGTTACAATTCTGAGGTTTAGAGGCTCCTCTACCACACGCGTTTTAAGAGTTAATGACCCACCATTCACCCTAGTGAAATCGCTGGCTAAAGCTTTTAGAGACAGGAGAAAAAGAAAGATAGAGAGAAAGTGTGCTTATAGAAAAGAGCGAGAGAGAAAGAGAGAGAGAAAAGGGGGAAAAAAAGGTTAACCATTCCAAAAGCTTTTATACATTTATTTCTAAAACCTTATTCAGTTGAATCAATCATTACAATTATAGACCTTAAACTATTACATTTACAATTGACTTCTATGACCCCAATTCAATTTTAACCATTTTTCAGTCATAGAAGATATGGGTTGGTGTTACAAAACATGTCTCTATCAGTTGCTTTGTTATCAGGCTATCAAGTAGGGGGAGGGTGGGTGTCGGTTGTTGGAATGACGCGACAGAGAGTTGATTAGGAGCAAAACGGCTTTACGTAACGGAAGGAAGAACTTGTTGACAACTCTCCAAAAATTTAAACTTGCTAGATCCAGGCAGGGGAAGTAAAAAAAAACAGGGCTTCAAGTGGCATGGCTCTGTCGCGTTTGAATCTTTGAAATACAACCAACCAACTCACACACATACACACACTGTAGTTTTAATCCGCGCGGGGGGGGGGGGGGGGAAAGAGAGAGAGAGAATGTGCCGATAAAGAAAAGTAGGTCTAACTAAACGCGCGGGTTCCAGTACTAACAACTATTTCTTGAAACGAAGGAAGAAGTCCCATAGTACAGTGATCCCTTGGCTGTTACGTTCCAGAACCACCAGCGAGAGCTGAAATCCGCCATATAACGTAACAAGTTTTTGTTTTTTTGTATGGGTACGTACAGCTCCAGCCAGTGGCGTAGCTAAGTTGGTAGGGGAAAAGGGGGGTTCACCCCCCCCACACACACACACTTAAGGGTGGCCCCCCAATGAGTTCCCGAAATTAGTTTTTTACATTAACGCCATTATCTCATGTCATGGTGTCGAGTGTCAAAATGCAAAATGCCCTAACCCTAACCCCCCCCCCAGTGCCCCTAAATCTTTTGCTACGCCACTGGCCCCAGCCTATGAATATGCGTGATGCCTGTGCATTGTAGACAGGGCCGGATTTCCGTATGTGGAGGCCCCTGGGCAGGATTTTTCGAAAATTTTAATAACGATCCACTTATAAATGAAAATATTTATATCTAAAATCATGCTATATTTTAGAAAAAAAAGAAATAGAGTTCTTGTAAATTTAATCTTACTTTCCTTTAAAAAAATATTTAATATGCATATTTTAGTTTTAAAAAGTTTATATTTTTGAGTTTGTGGAGGGTAAGCCCCCTTGGTAGACGCACTGTCGTAAATTCGGAGCTGTAATTACTTTTTCCGAACATGCTACAAGTGTACATGTCTTAGTCACAATATTTTGGCCAACGAAAAAAAAAAAAAACAAATGCGCCGTTCGGAGCATCGGGCGGTAATCTGTCGGCGGTCCTATTTTTATGGAGAAACCATAGTTTGTGAACAAAATTAGTTGAATATCTATATAAGCTACGTATTCATATATGAACCCATTTGTATACTAGGTCGCACACTTACTCTAATCTCAAATTTTATCATTAGTAAATATAAAATGACAAAGGGTTGTACCAGGTGGGAGGGGCGATACATGCATTCGCCTTCCGCCCATTTACATTATAAAAATAAAAATAAAAATACTGGTTTAAAAAGAAAACACAATGAAGAGAGTCCAAAGAAAACAAAAGAAAAGGCGTGTAGAGCAGTTGATGTATTCAAGCTCAGCAAAGAAAAATGCCATGAACAAAAGGTAAGTGGCAGGAAGCGTAGAAAGAATGCTACAGCCCTGCGGTGAGTGTAGAAGAAAAAGATAGAAATACTAATGTTAGGAAAACGAGCTAGTGTAATCACGTTTCAAATCTAAGAATTTCTATTATGGTGACCAAAAAACAAACAAAAAAAAAAAAAACAAGATTAGACAACCCTTTGCATTAATATGAACCATTATCTTACTCGCTTCCACGGGGGTATTTCGCAATTAAGTTGATCCCAGTAATCTGCTCTGTGTTCACCTTTTGAGTTTCAAGATCCGCTTTACATTCCTTGAGCATTAAAATACGGTGAAAAGAGAGGGGAGTGAGAGAGAATAGGATTCAAAGAAACGTGACACAATATCAACTTTTAAAGAAGCCTGAAGACAAATGTAACAAAAGGAAAAGACGAAGAAGTCAAGAGACAAAAGTAGCAATCTCAAGGACGCTATATTGTAAGATAACTGTTGCCAACTGAATAATAACAAAATTACAAAAATAGTTAATGTTATTACAAAAAACTCAGATTCGGCCAAACAAAATACGCAGGCCATGGTCTTATTTTGATTGTCTAAATAAAATGTCAAATTATCATTTTTTAAATATTCAAAACAAGCTGAACTACCTATTATCGATACTCGTAGAACAGTGATGCCCAAAATACGGCCCGCGAGCCAGATCCGGCCCGCAGAAATGCCAGCAAAAAATGTAGATAATTCCCCTCCCAAAAAAGGTTGAAAATGTATCCTACCTAGACTTTTTCTCTGATGGCTTGGTACCATGAAATTTAATATTTGTGGGTTTACGAAATGGGAAATGGGAGAGCCGAAGTAACTACAAGTGGACTCTGAATTTAGAATCTACCAGGAAAAGTGAACGGATCTTAACTTGTTTGTGGAACATGATAATAAGCCAACATGTTTGTTTTATAAAGAAAGTAAGGCTATTAAAAAAAAAACACCAAAAAAAACAACATTTAAACGGCATTATAAACCAAAATATGGCAGCAGTCTTGGTTTGAACAGCGAACAAAAATATTGTTAAACTACGCTAATAGATTGGAGTATCAATGGGAATATTTACCTAAAAGAGACAAGAAAATCAGTAGTTGGTAAAGCCTAGCTACAATGTTGCCCACATTTTAATTAGAGAAATGAAGCAGCTTTCCGACGCTTAAAAAAAAAAGAGAGATAAATTCCAATATCCCATTAACTGATGTAAGTACTAAATCCACAAGTTTCTAATAAAATTGCTTCAGGTTTATTTTATTTCATTTTTGTACATTTTCGGTGATGTGGCCCGCGACACGAGTGTCGGAAATTAAAATAACCTGCAGGTCGAATTAAGTTGGGCATCACTGTTGTAGACGTTTAGGCAAGAAAAACAAACAAAACAACAAATTAACGATATGCTGCATGCTGCCTTTATAAAAGGCATTTTTGTTTAATCTGATCAGGATTCGAACGTGCGCCCTCTTGATTGATCAAGCTCATTTACCTTCTCAGCCACGCAGCCAGACATCCATCAAATGTTTTTTTTTTTTGGTTTATTTATTTACTTTTGTTTATATATATTTTTTTTGTGTATTAAACAAAACTTATTTACCAGACTATTTTAATGATGTTTTCAGATGTATTTATCTATATCGTGATTCATAGGCGTATTGACACGCCTCAATATATTATAGGTCTAGTCTTTTACCGGTAGGTCTAAAAATAGATTTAGGTCTAGTCTAGATATAATGGATTACATCTAAAATTACATCCGGTCTTGATACGATGAATCATGATTAAATTAATAGATCCACTCAATAGTTATTCATTAATAGTTCTTCAATTGTGATCTTAGAGACTATTTTTTTAACCAATGCGCGAATACATCAATAAATGTAGTTTATTAATGAAGAAGTTTGAACCTCCTCTTTTTAAAATAAAATTTAAAAAAATGCTTGCAATTTAATTTAAAAAACAATTAGCTTTCAGAAGAAAAAAAAAAGTAGCCGTTGCACCAGAACTTTACAAGATCTGAAATATCATCATTTTGGATTTTATATATTCTGGTTGTTGCTATCTAAACGGGACGGACGGACAGGCCACAAAAAAACTAATTGCGGCTTTTCTCCTTTCTGGGGCAGTTAAAAATTACTTCGCGTTATAAGTGAAAGAGCTCATAATGTTGATTTAGCAATGCTTAAAAGTGAAAAATAATTATATATATATATATATATACTGTTAAGAATGCAACTCTTCTGTATTCTGTAAACCGATTAACACAAAGGTAGCTGGCTTCCATTCATGAAAAATCCCCCCCATTGAGTAATAAAGGTGCGCTGGGTTACAGTGACATTGGACAGGGCTGGTGCTACTTTAATTTCGAAATCAAATCAACATGAACATTTGGCAAACATTCTCGACAGCACTAATCTGGCACATCGTAAACAAACTCACCGTTGATGTTTTTATCCATCCTGTTCCCTCCGTCCACAGACCGTGGTTATGGACAGGAGTCGAGATCACGGTGGAGCTGCCTGGGGGTTATATCCGTGAGTCATTCCCCTTTTTATTCCATGGCATACCAGAATAGCACATCCACAAAACACATGCACATCGAAATAAAGTCAAGGTAATCCGCAAGAACTGTTACATCTTAAAAGAATGCTATCCACATGAACTTATCCAGTGTCATGACCCTGGCCTTGGCATGGAAATATCTGGAGAGTAAAAAAAAAAAGGGCAATTATTATTCAAGAAGCTAGTGTCAAGCCGAGGTCAGCGAGTTCGAATTCCAACGTAACGGATCTAAATGGGAGAGTTTACAAACCTAAATTCAACATAATTGTCACGGAATCATTACTTTGTTTTTGTTTCACAAATGACGATTACTATACGACTTAGTCCAAGCCTGGATTCGTTGTGGCTCGATTCTCGGTGAAAATTGGGATTTCGAATTTCGTGATTTTTTTTTTTAGCCAGCCAAAACTAATAGGTACCTGGCCTTCATTGGGGAAAGTACATGCGGTTGGTCGTCGTCATGCCATTCATCGTCTGCCCCATTGATCGCAAGGAGTATCTTATTTTACTTGTCAAACGTTGAGTAATTGAGTCAAACGGCAGGGGTGACAGTGGGCGGAAGTGAAGGCCACTAAAACGGGTGGGTAAAGATTATTATTATTATTATAGCTTTTATATAGCGCTACTTTCATGCTTATAGCATGCTCAGAGCGCTTTTGGTCCAATCCAATTTGTAGATCAAGTGGGGGAGGGGGTATCTGCCTTTAGGAGCTCATTAAACACAACTCTGCCCGAGTCGGGTGTCGAACCTCGAACACCCTTCTAGGTAGCCAAGCCAAGCCAAGTTCAAGCGCACTTGGCCTCTCGACCACGCTTCCCACAATAGATATTGTCATGACTAAGGTGGCGACGTGGCTAGAGGTAATAGCGTGTGTGATCAGTCAACAAAGATGACACAGGCCAGCGCTAAGCGAGCGGTCAACAGAGACGAGTGGCTCACTCCTCAGATGGTCATGTGATCACCCGGAAAGAACCGGGCAACGTTCGATCGTATTCCAGAATGTCGTCGAGAACAAGCGTAAAAAGTTAAGTTCCCCTTGCAGACCTAGTGGTCCCTTGCAGACCTAGTGGTCCCTTGCAGACCTAGTGGTCCCTTGCAGACCTAGTGGTCCCTTGCAGACCTAGTGGTCCCTTGCAGACCTAGTGGTCCCTTGCAGACCTAGTGGTCTATTGGGCGAGAACCTAATATGAAAAGGGAAGGTGTCAAGAGTCAACACAGGATTCAGTCCGGCACTGACCAATATTTTTATTTTGAAAAAAAAAAGAAGTAATTTTCACGTTAAACTAAACAATGTCAAGGATGATAAATTGAACTTTAAAGTTGCCAAACAATTTTTTTTTTAAATTAGCTACAGTTTAGAAAATGTGATTGTGCATTAAGCAAAAAAAATTAACAAATAAAGTAAAAAAAAAAAAAAAAATTATCAACCCTTCCTGTATGAAGTACATCGGATACGACATCAAGCTATCTATATAGAGTTTATCCGCCATACATTAAAAATAGACCCTGGAAAGTGCTCGAAATAGGATGAAATAGCACTGAATTCTTGATCGCTAGCTGCGCCAGTGGGGGTGAGAGGAGAGATTAATGATGAAAGATAAAGTGTCTGGAAATACATTTAACTAAGCATTTTGTCAAAAGTCTACAAGATGTTTATCCCGCAGTCTCTTAATTACTTTATAAAGCACGCCTCCGGCACCCCTTCGGGGCCCTAAGACTTCAGAGATGTCAAGCACCCTTGGAGCCCTAAGACTTCAACGGCGTGTAGCATCTGAACGGTGACAATGTATGTTAAGCAACCCAGGAGCTACAATGACGCGAAACACCTTTCCGGGCTACAGTGATCCGATGCACCCTTTTCAACTGCAATGCATCGACCCTTTTGAAAAGTAGGCCACTGATTTCGTAAGTCTTCTTATCAGGTGGAATGGTCTCAACATGTCCTGTTTATGAGAGCGTGTGTGTGTGTGTGTGTGTGTTGGGAGAGAAAAAAAAAAGGATGGGGGGGTGGTAAAGAATGGAGATCAAGACAGGAAAAGGGAGAGGGCAGGGTGCGAGCCCAGTGGTTGCCCATATCTCAACTTGAAGAGTAAAGACGCTGTGAGGATACCGGCCATTATCTGTGTGTGACGTACGCAGACTATATCTTGACAGCGGAAAGGAGGGCCTGGTGAATCTATCAGCGTCCATTGCCGCTTGCAGAATCTAATTAAAAGCAACACTTGAGCGGTGGGGGTCGTTATGATTAAAACAATTGTACGCGTGTAAAGACAGCGGGGGTGGAGAGCTTAAGCATACAATAAGCACAATAAAGGTCACACTCAAATGCATTGTCCCTGTTAATGAATCCCGAGATTTGTCTGCATAACGTAGCGATAAGCCATTCAAACGCTTGCTGGCGGTTGTAACTAAAAGTTGAAAGCTTCTGCTGATCTAAAAAAAAAATGTCAAGAATAGAATTAGATCACTAAATATTTCACACAAAAAAAAATCGAGATTTTATAAGTACGTGTAATACAATACAGGCTTCTTTGCGATCACGATATCAAAATTCGCTTGCTATTTTGGTTTTCTTTTTAAAGCTTGATTTCCTAAATAGTGGGCATTAGTTTGGCTGTCCGGTTGTGTGGTTAGTGTTTTGGACTGTCGTTTCGATATTCCCGGGCTCGAACCCTGGCCGCCAATATCCCCGCCTTCCTGGGGGGAGGTTTCGTATAGGACAGTGTTTCCCAAGGTGGGGTACGCGTACCCCCATGGGCACGGGAAGAGTTTGAAGGGGGTACGCGTTGCACATAATCAACTATACTGATTTTTTTAAAATATTCATTTAGTTTATACATTAAAATACAATATTATAAGTTTTAAATCCTTTTTGTTATTTAAGCTTTTATAAACTCAAATACGGCCCTATTTTACATTTCAAGACAAATTTCTACAAGACCCGTAAATGGATAGGGATGTTACAGCTTCCGTCGACACGCCCACTTTTTCAATTGAAAAACTATGTTTCCATTTTTCTTAGAATGTTATTGTTGTATCTCTGAAGCATGCAAAAAATAAACTCACTAATTGAATATTTAATTGCGATAGTTTTATTATTTTGTGTATGTAGACATACTAAGAAAAATGACTACTAAAAAAAGGGGGGAGGGGGGCCGAGGAGTACTCAGCGTTACAAAAATTCTAGAAGGGGTACGTGTTACGTCTTCATATTGGATGAGACTCTTTAGACATGAAAACGACAAATCACAGTTTATAAATACTTTAATCTTTATTAATACTGAAAACACTTTCTTGTTCATATTCCTCCATTTTGGTTCTTCTTCTCCTTTCAACACGCATTCGCACCATTTCACATTTACACTAAGATGCGCACGTAACAGTACGCATAGGTCAAAAGTTTTTGAAACACTGGTCTAGGATGTAGAAATCTTCAGTTCTAAAGAACATTCGAAACATATGTAAAGATAATATCCCCTTCATCGCATTATATCTTTCCTCTCCCCTCCCCGACAATGCCACATCTTGCTGAGCCTCTGCCCAATCTTCCAATCGCTGTGGTTGATGTCATTTCTTAATGCATAAACACTGGCACGTGTTTGTTTTATGTGTGTGTTAGCACGCCTGACAGCACAGCATAACAAAAAGCAAGAGTCATTTTGACAAAGCTTATACACACTTCAAACTCTGTCTGTCTGGATACAAGTTTTTACACGTTATTTCTCCCACACCCAATCTCGGAAATTTCGCACAATTTTTTTTTTAAACTGACAACACAAGAGTCAATTTTTTTTAATTAACCAATTAGTTAATTAACTATTGGTAATAAATTCTTGTGTTTAGTATCTCAAAGAAAGGAAAGAAATAGTACCTGACTGAAGTGGTGGTATAAGTTTAGTTAGTTCCCTTTATAGGTTGACGTCTGAGGCGTATAACAAATTTCAATTACATGACTGATCCAAACTAATTGATATATTTAATATAAGCTTTGTTTTGTTGGGTTTTTTTTTATTTATTTTTTTATTTTGCTTGTTTGTTTTTCTTTAAGGAAACCGCAACTAAACAGTCTAGTATATTCAGCAGAACCGATAAATTCACGACAACTAAAGTATATACCATTGGGGCGAAGGATATATGGTACACGGAGCTAGAGCCATTAGGGGTCCTTAAAATATTATCTATTAGAATTAAATTGTATCAAGTTTATTGTTTGAAACAAGCCCAACCGAAGTAAGTGTATTGACTTTCATTACTTGTCCATGTAAAAGGTAGAACCAGGAATGGAAAGTTGTGTAAATGTACTGATGCCTACAAGGGGATGACTTGATTTTGTTTTAACCCCACTCTACCTACGGAAATAGGGCCCGATATCGTATTTCCTTGCCCAGGACCTTGTGTGCCTTGCTTCGCTATATACATCTAAATGTCTATACATAATCGTCTTTTTGTAAAGTCATATAACGTCTTTAGATAAGTTCTCTGTGTACCAAAGTACTTTTTTTTTTTTACACTAAAAAATCTAAGTCAAAACTATGTCAAGTAAATGACGCCCGATCGCTCCACTTTTGTTATAGAAGAGATGTGCATACCTAACAACGAAGTACATTTGATTCAATAAAATTTGAAACCAAATAATGGTTGATCACTGCAGAGCACAGGTAGTCTTGGTATCACAAGATAACAAGGCTTACCAATGGCTTACGTGAACTCGGAAGGAAGGGGCGACTTTTATAAGCGTATACACATTGTCGCAAAACCAATCGAGACTGAATAGAACGGATCATCGTGAATTGAATCTATTGGGTATTTTCACACTTAAAGTTAATCACAGTAATCTTTCCTTTGATTTTTTTAAGATCCCGTTGACGTGTTTTTTTTAAACACTAAGAACAAACAATGTCAAGGACGCCATAATGAGAGATCACTGCTGTCGACAAAGTAAGTAAAAGAGCTTAGAACTCACAGTGCAGAAAAGAACAAATAAAAACCAAAAAAAAAAAAAACCCTCTAAAAACTATAATCTAAGGGGGAAATAATAGAATTATATAAGGGGACAAAACCCCACATATTTAGCCATATCTCTAAATACTGAAGGATTAACTTCCCTAGTTGGTATCAAAATAATTAATTAATATCCCTTTTCAGACCTTGCGATCTATGTGGCAGATGATGTAAATGTCATCTTTTTCTTTAGGCAACGGTTAACGAGCAGGGAATCATGTGGCCAGCACAACGACCAACCGCTTTTACCTTCCCCAAACTAAAGTCAGGTACCCATTGGGTGGACTGAGGGACACCCTTGAAATCACGAAATTCAAAATCCCATTATTCCCCGAGATTCGAACCCAGGACTCCAGGTTCGGAGGCCAAGTGCTTAACCACTGAGTCACCGAGCAAAATAATTAATTACTAATTTTTTTTAGAATTTGTTGTTGGGTACAAGAAATGGTTGCGGGAGAAATAACGTGTTTAAAATGTGTACCAGATAGACAGATTTTGATGGTAAAAATATGCTTTGATAAAATACTTGACTAATCGACACGTCTGTATTCTACAGACCGGACATGCGTTCATGTATTAATAATCTCCAATTCTTTTATTGTGACATTTAATAGTTTGTATGTTTGGACATGATTAATGAATCAACGTAAGAAGAGGCTTTTGTTTTTTTTTTTTTTGTTTTTTTTTTTGTTGTTGTTGTTTTTTTGGCAGAGTTTATCGATTTTCTGTAGACCTATTGATCTGCAAGATGTTCTACAATTTTCGGCAACTCCTAGATAAATGCCTAGCAAGGGGAATTTTAGTAAGGTACCTAGCAGTAGACTAATAGGCTACTGATACCTTTCTAGGATGGCTGCCTGGTGGTGCGGTATGCGCACGGGACTGTCGCTCGGATTGCTCAATGGTCCAGGGTTCATACCCTGCCCGCTGCCTTCTCCGTCGTGCTGCGAGATGTTTGGTTTAGTAAATTATCAACTCTGAAGGAACATCCGAAACATTTTTACTGTAACCCTCCTCCGTTTTACCCCCACACCCAGCTTTCTCTACTATTTTATAGGAAATTGCTAAGCTTTTTTAAAAAAAATCTTTGTTTAGCAGTTCAGCGATGTAAGTTTGCACGTTTAACACCATTCTCTCCCCTCCCAGTACGCTTTTTATTCCATAACGTTTTTTTTAATCATAAATAAACACAAAATAAACAAGGAGTTTATAGAATAAAGGAAAGCATTCTAATAGACCAGTGTTTCCCAAAGTGGGGTACGCGTACCCCCAGGGGTACGGGAAGACTTTGAAGGGGGTACGCGTTGTACCTCATTAAATATGTTGATTTATTATATTCTGTTATTCTTTTAAAATAAATTAGTAATAAGTTTTAATTCACACTCTGTAATATTATTTGCTTTCATATTTATACAAACTCAAAATCGGTATTATTATATACATCTTGAATATAAATATCTAAAAGATAGGGTAAAAATATAAAAAGCGATGTTTTTCAAGGTTAAGTAAGATCACATATTGTTTTTATACCCACTATGAAAGTCAGATATGTACAAATTAGTCCCCCAATTGAATAAGTAATTGTAAAAGATTTATAGTTTTTGATGTACCAATAAAAATGGCATTAGAGAATTGATTCGTCGTGTGGAGGGGTACACACAGGTCAAAAAAAATTGGGAAACACTGTAATAGACCTAGTCTCGATGCGGATTTCACATTGTCAGCTCAAGTCTATAATTGGCTTTGTTTGTGCTAATGAGACGAAATCCCATTCAGGACAACGACAAACCGCCAAAACCCCGTGGCCAATTATTCGACAAACGATTAAGTTGCTTGGATGCAAAACACACGCAGTCATTAAGACTGCCAACAGAAACACTTCAGGCCGGGCCTACACGGCGGCTGACCCAGATAGTTAGGAAGAAGGGGGGAAATGCGCTCGTTCCGTCATGACATTTGGGGACCAACAAGCTCATTAATACAGCGGCGACATTGGCCGTGAAGATTAAAACATTGTCCTACGCATGGGCATGCAATGCGATGAACAGCAGCAAATATTGCAAAGACAGGCTCTAGACTGCAACCCACACATGGGAAGAGAGAGGCTGAGAGACCAAACAGGATATCAGTAGGCCAAGAAGCAAAGATGGTATGATGGACATGGACCCAAACTGAGGGGAATAGCCCAGGCGGAGTAGCACTGGTGACCCCTATGCTCCAGTTGAAGTCAAAAGGACTAAGTCAGGTCACGTGTTTTCTTATTAAATAATTAAAACACAAACCCAAAATAATATATCATAATATCATGAAATTGGGTTTTCCTATCGTTTCTATCTAGACGGACTGACGGACAGTATCACAGACAGAACATAAACTACTAGTGGCTTACCCCTTTCAGTGGGGCCACTTATTATATGGATTGAATCGAAGGATCAATCCTACACGGAGGAGAATAAAACAGAACATTCATTGAATCAGAAAAGGTAAGTTCCCTTTAACTCTATCTCCTAACTGACGATACCAGCTTTGATTCCACCAGAATGTGGTAAATAATTACGGAGAGAAAGAGTTAAGACTTTACAGTACTTGGAGAAGATGTTTCAACGGTTAACGAACGTATGCGGTATGAATTGAAGTCAAACGTTCAATAGTGCAGTACCTACATAAGGTAGTATATTTTGAAACAATAAAAAAAAAAAAGTACCTACATAAGGTAGTATATTTTGAAACAATAATAAGGCCTACAGGCCGCTAAAGCATTGAAGACGGGCGAGCCCGTTAGCTCGTGTGTCTCTATGGTGACGGTGGGAAGAGGTAAGCTATGCAGTGTGACTGATGCAAGATAAACGGCATTGACGTCAGCTATCCTGGTTGGATAGAAGACTCCAGACCGCCAGACTGAAAAGACGTGTTTGTGTACTTAGATTTTGTTCAGAATACCATTTTATATTATGACTAAACATCTACAGTATTTATTTCATTTCATCACAAGTTGAATTTGGTTATATTGTAATAAAAGTTAAACTTAGTTTTGTCCACTGCTAAGCCCGCCTCTGCTTTCTGGAAGATGGTTTTAGCCCTCAAAAAAAAAAAAGTTTTTTTACGTAAAGGTAATTATGTCATTTATATTTTAGGAAACATTTTCAACATCACAACACGGTGACAAATTCGTAGTCGGCAACTTTTGGATGAATCGTGCTCGTAACTTTATCGCCACAGCGACCTACAATTAACCCTTAAAACGCGTATGGTAGTTTAGCCTCTAAAACATCAGAATTGTGTATGCACTCATTGTAAAATAGTTCAGCACTTTCCACTTCGACGAAAGTGAAACCATTAATCACGAACTGCCTTTTCTTATCATCGTATTAAAAATGGTTTATATGTACATGCCTGCATTCATGCATAAAATATACATACTTCATTTTAAAAGCAAAAAGGGCACGATTTAGAAAATCCAAAAGTAGCGTTCGCACATTGAACGTATGAGCATATTTTAAACATCGTGAACATCACACTGAGATCGGAGTTACAGATATACGGAGTGTTACAAAGGTACTACCATGCCTAACACGAAAAGACTTTTTCCTCTTGTTTTAATTAAAATGGCTAATATGTATGTATTTGCATAAGATATGCATAATTAATTTCAACAACAAATGAGTAGACTTATAGAAAAACTGTAATAACATTGGCATCTATTTGGGGACAAAAGGAAAAGCGCATTTAATGTTTGAGAAAAGTATAGATCTATATACATGTGCATAAAATGTATACAGAGCTAGCTTATAAAAAAAAAAAACTTTAAGAAGACCGGAAGTAGCAGTTAGAAGCTGAAAGCCATGGTGTACTTTAATGGAACTTTCAATCAACAGTTGGTTAAAACCTAAACTTGACAAAAGTTTTTGTTTTGTTTTTTCTGACGGGAGAGGCTTTTAAAAAAAAAAATATTCATTGCTATGTGAACCTACAGGAAAATGGTGTTCGGAAAATCCGATTTGATAAAATGGAATTCGACTCCAAGCGTTATGGTTCACTGCAGCCACGCCGAATTGCCAGAAGTGAAATCTCAAAATGTAACACGGTTTTTTTTGGGGGGGGTTATACAATCAATATATAGTAGTATATATCAGGTTACACACAGAGAGGGGAGTGGGTGATTCCCCTCCACCCACAAGGCCCAGACAGTGATAATTTAGTAGAGATAAAGGAAATAGTAGGGTTTTTGTTTTTCTTTTATTCTTCCCAATACGTTTTAAATAAAAGAGAAATGCAAAAGCTGTATTAGTACAAAATGATTGAGATATATATAACTCTTGAGCCTAAAATTAGAGATAGTATTGGCTATGTTGGGGAGGGGGAAAGAAGGGGTAATAGAATTTACGGGCCTAAAGTATGTGTGTAAGGGGGGGGGGGGCGAAGCACGAATAGCAGCTAGTGCTACAAAATTTCTCCCAAGTTGTGTATCTTAGACTATGTGAAATGTTGAACGCTAATAAAACACCGAGGTTCTTTTCTTTCGGGGGGGGGGGGGGGGAAAGAACAATTTAATGTCAGGCTAGCTTATCAGTTTGTCCATGACAATAGCACACACAGCTATGTCAGCTCAGAGAAAAACCAGTTGACATAGAAAACGGGAACTCCCCCCCCCCCTCCTCTTAAGACCAGAGAGAGAAAGAGTATAAGAGATAAGTGAAAGAACGCGAGCCGTTTCATCCTCCTGCTTGTACACGCGCGCTATCCTCCGAGAGCGCCTCATCCTGTCTGGCAGCAGGGGTGTGTGTGTATGGGGAGGGGGGATCAAGCCGTGGACATAAAGAACGTTATTGTTGTTTTGTTTCGTTGTTTCTTTCACAACTTGTTATACTTTTTGTTTCGCACGGGCAGCGGGAAGAAATGCGGTCGACTTTTGATGTAGCTGTGTGCATCTAGTGGCACTTTGCATCTTGTGGCACTTTGTTTGCATCTTGTGGCACTTTGTCCACAATTTTTCGACATCTAGATGGTTGTTGGGGTAAACAGAGGATAGTCACTTGGAGGAGGATAGTGACTCGTATAACCACAGATGACCTTTTTTTTTTAAGATTATAATAACATGGCCATTCCTTCGAGTCCGAAGATTAACGAGGAGCACAGTATTTCACGCGACTACGCAGTCCCAGCTGTGACCAACATATTTTGCCACATCCAGCGCAGAAATAACAATTGTCCGGCGGTGGTCGATTTGGCTTCTCTCTTCGCGTCTACGCCTGTCCACGGCAGTGGATTTTATTTTGGTCTCAAGTGCGTATCCCGCGGCGTTTGTAAGACCTCCAGCTGTTTTGTTTAGAAGCCGCCTGCAGCCAGGTGCTTTCTTCTGTGTCAGTTAAAGCAAGTTGGGCGCCTAAGCTGGTCTTTAAAGCGTTTCCGTGGGGCACCTCTGTTACGCCGACCACCTTTCATCTCACAAAAAAAAAAAGACTGCTTTGGCATACGTCGTCCCCCATACGGGATACGTGCTCCGCCTAGCGTAGCTGTCAAACTATCCAGGGAAGAGTTGAGTAACGTTTAAAAAGTAATGAAAGACCACAAACAATTTCACAGGGCTGGATTTTTTTTTTCAAATAAAACTATTCAAATATTACTCCAAATTTAAACCAACAACACACTATTCGCTTTAGGAAATAAAAGAAGAAAGTTTTCTACCTTATGACCTTAGGGATGGCTTGAAATATTTAATTAAGATTTACCTTAGTCTGTAATGGTTAAGGTGGGTAGCACGTGATAAGCAGTACCAGCAATTACTTTTATTTTTCTTAGAACTGACTACAGCTAGATGGACAGAGGAAATGACATCGGAAGTAAAAAAAAAAATGAAATAAAATCCAACTCTTCAAGTCAGAGCTCCAGTACCGGGTACTTAAGTGAGGGAGAAGAGACTCGTCTACGAGTCCAACCGGACAGCAAACGATGCAGTCCTTGCATATGTCAATGAAGAATAATAGGCCCCGGCATGTATACCCACCAAAAAACTAACTAAGTTAATCGTTATGACCGAACAGCATTTAGACAGAAGTCACCACTTTTAGGATCTTAACAGGCACACCTTAAGTGTGATAAAGCTAAGGAATTGAATGTTGGTTTTACTCATATCTGTCTGTTATTTCAAAAAAAAAAAACTTTAAAAAAAGGAAGGAAAGCACCACACAATCACTGACATATCCCTCAATACTGCAAGGCTTATTTCCCTTTTTCAACATAAACAAAATTAATGAATTGCCATTAATTGATTAACTAATTGGTGTTTTTTTTTTATTCTTTTATTGTCTTCGGCTATGAATAATAGACCTCGTTCACCCAATCGTAAACAAACAACATTTACCACGTGATTCCCTCTGTCTCTTCTATACAAATTACGATCTAATTTTAATACACAATGGCTATTACGTGACAGTTTTTTTTTTCGTTGTTTTATCAATATTATCACGTGAATAAATGTTGTTTGTTTACGATTGGTGAATGAGGTCCATTGTGCACAAATTTCAACTTGATCCGAGAATAGGAAGTGGGAGAAAAAAGTGTCAAAGAATCCAGCCAGCCAGACAGAGTTAATATATAAGCTTTGTAACTAGTCACCTCTTTCTATCTATAACTATTGTCAGGGTGGATTCAGAGGCGCCCATAGATCTCGAAATTAAAAATCACAGTCTTCACCAGGATTCGAACCCGGGACACCCGGTTCGGAAACCAAGCGCTTAACCGCTCAGCCAAGCACAGGCGCTTGGCGAGATCGAGACCCCAAGTGTGGGTAGCACACAAAGGAAAACAGTTTCTATGCCTCATTTCATTTTCTGTTCTGCTGAGTACACTGGACCAATTGCACCATTCCATAGGGTGAACATCTTATTTCAGGAACGCCAAAGATTGCGTGCCTAAATACTTAACATCAAATACTGAGTAACAGACACTCATTAGAGGTGAAGTAATTAGTATTCCTAATTCGCTGGTGTGTCGAGATATAAAGATTGCATCATAACACATACGGGGACATACACACACACAAACACACACATGTATTTGGTGAGCTGGGTCAAACCTGTCCAGGGATAAATCCAGGGGTGCCACCCATGAGACCAAGTAAACCCTGAAACCCGAATTTCCAAATTTTACAAACCCTGAAATCATAAACCCTAAACTTTACCAACCCTGAAACGTACGGCATATACAATTTAAGCACCAAAATTTTACGAAAGAAGAACAGTATTAAATTACTACCTAGATCTATATCATAATATGCCCCCCATGTTTTAAATATGTAATTAGTAAGCCTATAATTATAATAAATAGAGCTTGTGTGTATTTATTGATAAAGCTTGTAATACAAGTTAACAGGATTTAGTACAATTTTATATTAACAATGTTTGTACACCCCCCCCCAAACACAGTTATTTTAAATGATGTTTCTCTCTTTTAACATTTTTTCCCTCATTATTCATTTGAAGCAGCCTACTTTAAACTTTAATCAACATTGATCAAACTGATTCCATCAATGTACATGCATGGACCTGTAAATCTATTGTAACAAGATCAAATTGATTTTGAGATTTAGTCCAGATTTACTCCAAAATGAACATTTAGATTTAGTTTCTAATATTTAAATGTAGACCTAGATGGCTAGAATGTGCTGGACTGCTTATACATAATTATAATTTATTTGTATAAATCAAGATCTATTGACCAATCGATCTATTTTTTCTAGCCTCTAAGTAGTCTAAGTCTTCAGGCGAACGCAAACTTATTAATTTAATTCTTCAATCATTGATTCTAGAATCTAGATCTAGTTCTGATCTAAAAACGATGTAAATATCCTAAATCTAGATCCTACTTATATAATACTCTAGACCAATATAGCTCTAGACTAGTCTAGACATAGGCTAAGGCCCTATGTCTATAAGGAACCTATACAAATATTAAAATATAAAACACGGAAAGAAAAAAAATAATAATTTCTCACGCGTGAATTTTTTTTTTCTTTCTATTTCTAGATCTAGGACTAGCCGCTAGGTACGCGAGTAGATCTAGACTATATCTATACTAAATACAAGACTTTACAGTCTAGATCAGTTCTAGATTGATCAAAGAAATAGATCTAGACTCTAAATCGAGCCGATTCGAGGCGCGTTCCGTAGATCTAGAAATTCTCTATAGATCTAGAATGTTTACACTTTTTTGTCACTTAAAAAAAAATACTGTACCGGTAAATAAAGCTTAGTGCGCATGCAAAGTGAAAGTCTCGCGAATCGCGAGATATGAGACGGGTCGATTTTGTTTAAAAATGGCGGCTCGCGCGATCGGAACTAACAAACTAAAATTAACGGGAGAAAATGACCAGAAATTTCGAAAAAATCTAAATCAACTAAAACCCTGGATTTAACAAAATTGTAGAAGGCAAACCCGGAGGGGGGAAAATCGGACCCCTCAAAACCCGGATTTCCGGGTTATTCCGGAAAAGTGGCACCCCTGGATAAATCGCATTCTATAAATAGAGCCTACAATGTGACATTTCCTCGCAAAGGTTAGTCTAGGTGCGGTAAAGGAGGGTGGATTTGGGCTTCGCTTATATAAAAGGGGAGGACAACTCAAAATGACATTGAACTTTGATGGGTTTTTTTAAATATAAAAAGAAGCAATTTAATGTAATCTCCTTTTTGAATATGCAATTACGAATCAAGTTTATGACACATAACATGGAGCATTTTGCATAAAGACATTTCAACTCCATGTGTTCGCCTCATAACGTAGACAGGAAGCTGACAAGGGTAACTACTCTAAATTACTCATTTCCTGTTGTAATGCATAAAAATATTTTATTGAGTTGAAAAAAAGACATACACCCATTAAGATAACTCTGCTGGAGTAATAACTAAATAAATACTTTTTGGGATGTTATTTAGGCTTCAGATGATGCCAAACAATGAATGTATACTGTTTTTGCTTTCTATTTATAGCAATGCTCTACGTACACGCTAAGAGAGGAGCAAGGTGAAGCCGATGAGAGAATACGACAGGGCTGTGAGCCGACACCATTTGGAGGTACAGGGAGACAGAAGTGATTTGATGGTGCTGGGAGACAGAAGTGATTTGATGGTGCTGGGAGACAGAAGTGATTTGATGGTGCTGGGAGACAGAAGTGACTTGATGGTGCTGGGAGACAGAAGTGATTTGATGGTGCTGGGAGACAGAAGTGACTTGATGGTGATGGGAGACAGAAGTGATTTGATGGTGCTGGTAGGCAGAAGTGACTTAATGGTGCTGGGAGACAGAAGTGACTTGATGGTGCTAGGAGGCAGAAGTGACTTGATGGTGCTGGGAGACAGAAGTGACTTGATGGTGCTGGGAGACAGAAGTGATTTGATGGTGCTGGGAGACAGAAGTGACTTGATGGTGCTGGGAGACAGAAGTGATTTGATGGTGCTGGGAGACAGAAGTGACTTGATGGTGCTGGGAGACAGAAGTGATTTGATGGTGCTGGGAGACAGAAGTGATTTGATGGTGCTGGGAGACAGAAGTGATTTGATGGTGCTGGGAGACAGAAGTGACTTAATGGTGCTAGGAGACAGAAGTGACTTAATGGTGCTAGGAGACAGAAGTGATTTGATGGTGCTGGGAGGCAGAAGTGATTTGATGGTGCTGGGAGACAGAAGTGACTTGATGGTGCTGGGAGACAGAAGTGATTTGATGGTGCTGGGAGACAGAAGTGATTTGATGGTGCTGGGAGACAGAAGTGATTTGATGGTGCTGGGAGACAGAAGTGACTTAATGGTGCTGGGAGGCAGAAGTGATTTGATGGTGCTGGGGGGGGGGGCAGAAGTAACTTAATGGTGCTAAGAGACAGAAGTGATTTGATGGTGCTGTGGGGAAGAAGTGATTTGATGGTGCTGGGGGGTAGTGATTTGATGGTGCTGGGGGGACAGAAGTGATTTGATGGTGCTGGGAGACAAGTGATTTGATGGTGCTAGGAGACAAGTGATTTGATGGTGCTAGGAGGCAGAAGTGACTTGATGGTGCTAGGAGGCAGAAGTGACTTGATGGTGCTAAGAGGCAGAATTGACTTGATGGTGCTAGGAGACAAGTGATTTGATGTTACCAGAAGACAGAAGTGACTTGGGATTACCGGGAAGCGAAAGTGATTTGATAATGCTATGATAAAGACGTGACTTGATTAAGCTGGGAGACAGAAGTGACTTGATAGTGCTAGGAAATGAAGTGACTAGATAGTGCTAGTAGAATGAAGTGACTTTAGGGCTAGGAGAATGAAGTAACCAGATAGTGCTAGGAGAACGAAGTGACTAGATAGTGCTAGGAGAATGAAGTAACTAGATAGTGCTAGGAGACGAAGTAACTTGTTAGTGCTAGGAGAATGAAGTAACTAGATAGTGCTAGGAGAAAGAAGTGACTTGATAGTGCTAGGAGAATGAAGTAACCAGATAGTGCTAGGAGAAAGAAGTGACTTGTTAGTGCTAAGAGAATGAAGTAACTAGATAGTGCTAGGAGAATGAAGTGACTAGATAGTGCTAGGAGAATGAAGTAACTAGATAGTGCTAAGAGACGAAGTGACTTGATAGTGCTAGGAGACGAAGTGACTTGATAGTGCTAGGAGAAAGAAGTGACTTGATAGTGCTAGGAGATGAAGTGACTTGATAGTGCTAGGAGAATGAAGTGACTTTATAGTGCTAGGAGATGAAGTGACTTGATAGTGCCAAGAGAGGGAAAAAAGCATAGGGCAGCAAGATGTATATGATAGCATAGAATAAAAATATGGTATGGTTGGGACACGGGATAGCAAGACCTCAGTTCTGAGAGTTGGAAACATAGTGATGACTGGAGTAGTGAGATATTGGTGCTGGCAGAGAAGGCAATGTATTGAAAAAGTTAAGCAATACTGGATCATGCTAGTGAGATGAAGGGACTGGAATAAGGTCATAACATAAGGATGGTAGGGGAAAGCAAAATATAGATGGCAAGGGATATTTGAAATACAGGTGAACTTCTAGCTTACCTAACAAGTAGAGACAAAGTGAAAGGCTCAGCATTTCAAATAAAGGAATTAGGAGAGTCTTCCATTTAAAATAGTTGAAATGTAAACAAAAACAAAAGGTAAAAACTTTCTTTCTTTTGTTTTAACATTTTATAGATAAATATAAGTTACTGCATTAGTGTTTTGGGTGAGGTACTTTAATTTTACATACATTAAGATGCGGAATGTGTGGCTAAAAACCAATTGGTTACATATCAAGAAGGCAGACTGAAGGCAGCACCGAAACCTTCCAGATTCACCCTCCCCCCCACTGGTCCACCAATGAGATATCACCATAGCGCAATGAGCCTTCTATAAGCATGAAAGTTGTGCTACACAAAAGCAAATTTTGTTTTAAAAAATTAATTCTACTAATATTTATGTCTCTTAAAGTACTGGAAAAATAATATATTTGCCAGCCTCAGTTTTAAACATAAGTGATTCAAATTGTAAGCACTTGGAAGTTTGTCATAACACCATGAATCATTACAAGTACATCAAGCTCGTCCATCTGAAGTGTTTCATAATACAATACAAAAGTGAATGTTGTTACACCATGATTTTTGAGTCGCTTGTATAAAATAATGTAATTACGCTATTTGAAAGAATATCTGTTTAAATTGACTTTTATTTGTATGTACAAGATCAGCAAAACGTTCTGTTTTTTTTTTTAAAGTGTTCATTTTAATCAGATCTAGATTAGATTATGACTAAGAAAAATATAATTATAAATTCCCAGTTTATAAGTTCTTTAAATACACTCGTCAATGATTATTAATATATATATATATATATATATATGTAATCTAATATATAAAGCAGAAAGTAAGGCGTATCTATGTATATCCCACATAGAAATCATAACCGTTTGACCAATCTTGATAAAACTTGGTATAAATGTTCCTTAGATCATGGCAGAGACCGTAGTGTATGTTTAATGTCTTTAACACTACAAAAAGTAAATAATTGTATTTCTATTAAAAAACAAAACTTTTTAACATTCTCCATGTTTAGCATAGATCTAAATTCAAACCAGTAAATCAGTAGTACCAAAACTAAGGCCTGCAGGCTGCGGATCATATCCTGCTAGTATTTATATTGTTATGTACTCTCCTAATCAGGCCTTCTGTAAACACTGCCAAACACACAACAACACATCAACACATCAAGAACTTGACGACAAGGCTCCAAATAATCTATCTATACATACATACATATATATAAATTAAATGGTTATATATGTTATATGGTATATATTATATAGATTTATCTATCCATCTGTATAAAATTATAAATCCCCAGTTTATAAGTTGTTTAAATACAATTATTATCATACTTATAGATAGATAGATTGTATCATATATAACCATTTAATTTAGAATATATCAAGAAATTATTTCTAGATCTATCTATCCATCTATACATAAATCCCAGTTTATAAGTTTTTAAAATATAATTATTACCATATTTATAGATAGATTAGTGTCGAACCTCGAGCCCCCTTCTAGGTAGCCAAGCCAAGCCAAGTTCAAGCGACCACGCTTCCCACTATCAAGCAATTATGTCTAAGTCTAGTCAGTCAAGAGAAATGAGTCTGAGACAGATAGATATCTATTCTATCTATAAATAATTATATAAATAATAATAAATATCATTATCAGATTGATTATCTACTAGATCTAGAGTATTCTAGAGTCTAGTCTAGAAATTTTAAAAAATCTAGATCAGATAGAGATCTAATCTATAATAAAATGTATAGATTAAAATAGAATATATTGAATATAATCTAGCTAGAATAGATCTACAATAGTGGTCAATAGTCAATGACTCTATGAATAATCTGCATCTAGCTAGATCTAGAATACATCTAACTATTCTAACTAAATCTTCTTCTTATATAATACAGACATTACTTCAAAAAGAAGATGATTACGTCCTACTAGGTATACTAGGTCTAGATCTAGATGTACTATCTAGATCTATAATCTATAAAAAAATAAATACTATAATTATAATCAGTAATAGATCTAGAATTCTAGATATCTAGATTCTAGATTCTAGAATAGATCTAGATCTAGAATAATCTAGAATCTAGATCTACATGTAACATATGCCATATGCATAGATAGAAAAAATAATAGATATTAGAATCATAAGATCTAGATCTAAATCTAGAATTCTAGCTTGGCTTAGAATATTAGATCGACTTTACTTTAGTTTTACCTGAAACAATTTTAATGCCATATACTATATACTGATAGAATCTATATATTTATATTATATATATAGATCTAGATGTAGATCTACTAGACTCTAGACTAGTCTAAATGATAAATCTTGATCTAGATCTAGATCTATATTTATATAGAATATAGATCTATATTATTCTATATCTAGGTCTAAATTATAGATCTATACCTATAATGCCACATATACGTTCCATAAATCCAACATGAAATTCTTTCCTTAGTCTCCAGGAATGCATCCAGATAGAAGTAGATCTAAATGCATGCGATACTGATAACGTCGACTAGCGAACAACACAACACACACACTTCACTTGTCACTTAGCCTAAAACTAAAACTCGATGACAGCTAACTGAAATATGTCACTTTTTTACTCCATATTGGAATGACTCCAGAATTCTGATTAATTAATCCAATTAATAAACTACTTGAACACTTTTTAAAACTTATTAAACTCTGTAGACAAAACTAAAATGACAAATACTCTCATGAAATCCAAAATAGGGAACTACTGCTTTACAACTCGGCCATTGCGCTGACGTCATAAGCACACTCCTTACCTTTTTTTTTTTATCGGCTGCAAGTCTACATTACGACACACTCAAACCACAACCGTGTAATAATGTAAATGCAATTTTTTTCCTATCACAGTTAATTCCCTTAGTGACCGTGCTCATGTAGGATAAAGGATAATTGCACTGTCAGAGATTGAAATATGACTTTTTTTCCCACCTTATTTGTTTACATTTCTGTTTCCATAGAAGCCTACACGATTTTTTTTTATTAGTAAACAAAACACAAGGCCGCCGTTGTGTTTTCTGTTGAGTCATTTTTTTAGATATCGCAAACTGCACTCCTCATTAATCTTCGGACTCGAAGACAAGCCTTATTGTTATTATTGAAAATTTCACCATGTTAGTTCTTGATTCTACATTTTTATATCTAACACAATGTAGCTGTTATTTCTTCGTATTTCGGCGTCATAAATAAGTATTATAGATTCTTTTTTTTTTAATTCCTCCTATTAACTTGCAAAAACTATTAGCCAACACCAAACCAAATAAAGCGTCTGGACCTGATGGTATTCCAGCTAGATTACTCAAAGAACTAAGCAATGAGCTAGCCCCAGTGTTCAAAATACTTTTTCAGGCTTCACTTAACCAGGGCAGAGTACCAAAGGACTGAAAAGAAGCTAATGTCACCCCCCTCCCTATTTAAAAAAGGAGAAAAATCTGACCCAGGAAACTACAGACCAGTATCACTTACCAGCATCACATGTAAAATCCTAGAACACACAATATGTAGCAACATCATAAACCACTTAGACATAATGTCCTCACACCATACCAACATGGCTTTAGGAAATATAGATCATGTGAAACAAAACTAATAGGACTAATTGATGAGTTTTCTTATCTTCTTATCTTATATAATACAGACGTTACTTCAAAAAAGAAGATGATTACGTCCTACGCGTCATGCATTTAGTCATGCATATTAACCAATGACTTAAATTCTGCCAAGTCACTGGTTTTCCTGGCTAGCTCAGGCAACCCATTCCATGCTCTAATAGCACTAGGGAAGAAGGAGTATTTGTACAAATTTGTCCTAGCATATGGGACGAGGAATGTGCCTTTATCTTTGTGTCTTTCAGAGTATTTTATTAAATTTTGTTTTTGTATTTGAAGATTATGGTTCAGTGTTTTATGTATGATTGCTACTTTACTTTTGAGCCTTCTGTCCTGAAGGCTTTCTAAATTTAGTGATTTTACTAAAGGTGTTACTCTAGTCAAATGTGAATATTCGTTTGTTATGAATCGCACTGCTCTATTTTGTGTCTGTTCCAGTTTCTTAATGTTTTCTTGAGTTGAGGGGTCCCAAACGGAGGATGCATATTCTATTATTGGCCTAACCAAGGTTAAGTAACATTTTAGTTTTATGTTCTTATTTGATTTATAGAAATTTCTTTTAATAAATCCTAATGCTTTGTTTGATTTTTTTGTAGTTTCATCAATATGTGGATTCCATGATAGTTTTTCATTTATTATAACACCTAGGTATTTTGCGTTTTTAGTCTGTGATACTGGTTTGCCATGAATAAGATAAGTGGAATTAATTTGTTTTAGTTTTTTTGTTACTCTTAACAACTGACATTTTTCTGGGTGGAAAGACATGCTCCAATTTGATTCCCATTTCTGTAATTCATCTAATTCTCTTTGTAAAATATCTGTGTCTTGTGTTGTTTTTATTGTTCTATATATTATGCAATCGTCTGCAAATAATCTGACTTTTGTTCCTGAACTAATGCAATTTGGTAAATCATTTATGTAAATTAAAAATAGTAGTGGACCCAAGACTGTACCTTGAGGTACACCTGAGTTTACTGTTATCGGTGTTGATTTTCAAAAGGTTTAGATAATAGTGAACAAATAGATGCTATCTTACTAGATTTTTCTAAGGCTTTTGACAAAGTTCACCACCATAGTTTGCTTAAAAAATTAAAATATTTCGGCATTAATGGTCCACTGCATCAGTGGATTAAAGATTTTCTGATAGGGAGAGAACAAACTGTAATAATAAATGGCTCTAAATCAACACCGATAACAGTAAACTCAGGTGTACCTCAAGGAACAGTCTTAGGTCCACTACTATTTTTAATTTACATAAATGATTTACCAAATTGCATTACTTCAGGAACAAACGTCAGATTATTTGCAGACGATTGCATAATATATAGAACAATAAAAACAACAAAAGACACAGATATTTTACAAAGAGAATTAGATGAATTACAGAAATGGGAATCAAATTGGAGCATGTCTTTCCACCCAGAAAAATGTCAGTTGTTAAGAGTAACAAAAAAACTAAAACAAATTAATTCCACTTATCTTATTCATGGCAAACCAGTAACACAGACTAAAAACGCAAAATACCTAGGTGTTATAATAAATGAAAAACTGTCATGGAATCCACATATTGATGAAACTACAAAAAAATCAAACAAAGCGTTAGGATTTATTAAAAGAAATTTCTATAAATCAAATAAGAACATAAAACTAAAATGTTATTTAACCTTGGTTAGGCCAATAATAGAATATGCATCCTCCGTTTGGGACCCCTCAACTCAAGAAAACATTAAGAAACTGGAACAGACACAAAACAGAGCAGTGAGATTCATAACAAACGAATATTCACATTTGACTAGAGTAACACCTTTAGTAAAATCATTAAATTTAGAAAGCATTCAGGACAGAAGACTCAAAAGTAAAGTAGCAATTGTTAGACACCTTATTTATAGTTTAGTTATTTAGCGACGCACCATAGAAGACGCATATTGAACGGGACTAGTGACGTTTGGGATATGTTGGGTTAGAGACCGGAAAATCAGTTAGCGATATAATATTCCAGGGTAACGACGTGTTTAGTGACAGAGACTTCTACTGTGGCCTTTTATTAGAATAAATCTATGTGAAGTTGTTCATCAGTGTTGACTACATCTCTTCACTAGTTAAAACAGATGTTTATTGTTTATCTGGCTTGTTGTTCAACTACACGGAATACACCCGAACAATTACACCCAAACGCTTGCAGAGTAATTGCGTTGAAATTCAACAGTCATCCATAGTTGACCTCAAGACAGTCTGAACAAGCAACATCACACAATTATACATAAAACACTGAACCATAATCTTCAAATACAAAAACAGAATTTAATAAAATACTCTGAAAGACACAAAGATAAAGGCACATTCCTCGTCCCATATGCTAGGACAAATTTAAGTCATTGGTTAATATGCATGACTAAATGCATGACGCGTAGGACGTAATCATCTTCTTTTTTGAAGTAGCGTCTGTATTATATAAGAAGATAAGATAAGTTCTTCTGGACGGGTATTTTGGAAAAGGCTCTAACGCAGGCATGGGCAACATAAAAAAAAAACTTACTATGGCGTGAAGGGCCGCAGCCAAAAATCTGTTGAAAAACATAGCCTACTAGTTTTATGTAGCCTAAATTAGAAACATAACAATATAATACCATAGTTAATAATAATAATAATAATCTTTATTATCCGTAAGGAAATTTGTCTTACAATTTGTGCATTACACCAAACAAAAAACATTATAACTATAAGAAACCAAAGTGTACATTCACACCAGACTCACTCATAATTTACATGTGACAAAGTTTATACCAGATTGTTCTTATTTAATGATTTGATTGCCAGGGGAACAAAAGAGTGTTTGTGTCTGTTTGTCTTTGCTATCGGTGTCTTGTATCTCTTTTGTGATGGTAAAATCACAAAATCCTGACACAAAGGGTGATTCTTTATTTCGAGGATCTTGTTAGCTTTTTTATAGATGTTTGTCTCAAACAACTGCCCAAATGGGGTTTGTTTTTTGCCAATGATTTTGCCAGCAGCATTTAGGATTCTATTAAGTTTATTTTTATTTTTAATGCTCAGATTGCCATACCAGGCAGTGATATTGAAACTTAATGGAATAACAGTCTCTTAGCTAAATTTGTAGTATAATTTCGTTAGTGAAAAATTACTATGATTATTAGGCCTACGCATTAATATCGTTGTCGTGATGCGTGACATCTTTTTTGGGATAGAAGTTTATTAGTGTCAGGTTGAAGTTTGTTTGCCACTGACACTTTCACCACTGATGACAAATTTTGATAAGATAATCTCGAATGCTGATGTGTTTTTTTTTTTTTTGTAGGTTTCATTATGAAAAAGAACTGACCACAGAGATAACTTCTTAATTGCAAACAAAGCAAGAATTCTGGCTGGAACTTTCCGTAATTCAACGTACCGTTCATGTAAATAACTGTACAATTTTTGCTCAGCCACTTCTATATACTTCGTTTTCAACAAAGAATCTGACTGCAATTCTATCAGCTCTAGTTGTACATTAGCAGCATTGTCAGGAGCAAATGAAAATGGAGATACAAACATTGAAAATTCTTCCTCGTATGAAACGAAGTCACGAAAACGATAATTGAAAGCATGTAATAAAGATTTTAGGTGTAGAACGTATTTAACAAATGTTGCAGGCGTATTTCTCGTGTGGAGTTTTTGATCTCCCATCGAGCGCCTCCCCAGGTGGCGGATAGGGGAATGCCCTCCAGATATGGTGGGTACCGGGGAAATAAAATACCCGGGGTGGACCAAAATCAAACCTGCTGCCTTGCAGGAAGTGGAGGGATCCACAAAGGCTAGGGCACCTTACCCGAAAATAAAGGCAGCTATCCAGAGAGCTGAAAGGGGCAGCCCCCCAGATGGTTATGCACAGGGCTAACAACTCTGTCATATAAAAAATACTGTTACGAAAGCTAATACACACAAGAAAACCCGGACAGATCTCAACGGAAAACGACCTAGGCCTGGAAAAGGACATGATTTTTGTTTTGCGACATGGAACGTGCTAAGCCTTTATAGAGCAGGTGCGCTAGCCCAACTTACTGAAGTGTTAGAGAAATATAGGATACCCCTTGTAGCCCTACAGGAAATCAGGTGGAAAGACTCTGACATTCTCAGAACCAAGGAGTATACTATATTTTATAGTGGTGGAAGCACTAACAACCTAGGTACAGGTTTTGCTGTTAAAAAGGAAATGGTAGGTAATGTCATTGGATTTAAACCTGTAAGTGATAGACTCTGCTCACTACGTTTGAAAGGAAAATTCTTCAACATATCATTTATCAATGTTCATGCCCCTACTGAAGATGCAGATGATAACACAAAAGAAGCCTTCTATGATGGACTGGAAAGAATTTATGATGAAGCGCCAAAGCATGACATCAAAATAGTCCTAGGAGATTTCAATGCAAAAATTGGAAAGGAACCAGCATTCAGACCAATAATTGGCAAAGAAAGTTTACATGAAGAGACCAACAATAATGGCATAAGATTAGTGGATTTTGCATCAGGAAAAGGAATGTCTATCAGCAGCACAAAATTCCAACATAAGAATATTCACAAGGTAACCTGGATCTCACCTGATGGCAACACCCAGAATCAAATAGATCATATACTCATAGATAAGAGACATGGATCAGACATACTAGATGTAAGAAGTTTCAGAGGAGCTAATGCTGACTCAGACCACCTACTAGTAAAAGCTAAATTTAGACAAAGAATAAGTACCATACACAATTACCAAAGAAAGAGAGCACAGCAATATGATAGTCAAAAACTCACAAAGGATCCACTTGTTGCAGAAACTTATAGAATGGCACTCCAAACACAACTGACAACATTAGAAAAGGACTGCGAAAATAACATAAATGAGCATTGGGAAATAATAAAGCATGCTATCAAAAGAACAGCAGAAGAGGTAGTTGGATTTAAACAAAAGAACGAGAAAATAGGGTGGTATGATGATGAATGCAGACAAACTATAGAAGAGAAGAACAATGCCCGAATGATAATGCTACAGAGAGAAACCAGGAACACTAGACAGCAATACAATGAAGCAAGAAGAAGGGCCACAAAAGTTGTAAGAAAGAAAAAACGGGAATGGGAAAAGTCCAAGATTACTCAAATTGAGGAACTAGCAAAGGAGGGAGACATGAGAGGAATGTATATGAAAATTAAAGATGAAAAGAACGGATTTCAAGCTAGATCACACATGTGTGAGAACAAAGATGGTCAGCTTATTACAGAAAACAGCAGGGTCATTGAGAGATGGGCTGAATACTTTGAGGAGATCCTAAATACCACTGAAGATGGAGACAATGGAGAATATGAACTGCCGCATGGGGGACCAGATCCCTTAGTGAACCCTCCAACACTCATTGAAACATCAGAAATAATTAGGACCATGAAGAATCACAAAGCACCAGGAGAGGACCAAATCACAGCAGAACTAATTAAATATGGAGGGAAAGACTTACATTCCCAAATACACAGACTAATATCAAGAATTTGGGAAGAAGAAGTAATACCAACAGAATGGGAAACGGCTCTTATAACCCCAATACACAAAAAAGGATCCAAGTTAAAGTGCTGTAATTACAGAGGAATCTCTCTACTAAATGTGACTTATAAGATACTGTCTAGGCTTATAACTAAGAGACTTGGAAAATATTCAGAAGAAATCTTAGGTGACTACCAATGTGGTTTCAGACCCAACAAATCCACAACCGACCACATCTTCACACTAAGATGTATACTAGAAAAATGCCATGAATACAACATACCAATCCACCAACTCTTTATAGACTATAAAATGGCTTATGACAGTATCAGAAGGAAATACCTATATGACACACTACAGGATTTTGGAATACCCAATAAGCTGACAAGACTTATACATATGACATTAAACAACTCAAAAAGCAAAGTCATAATACAAGGAGAACACTCACGGGAATTTAGGATTAAACGAGGATTAAGACAAGGAGACGCACTTTCCTGCATGCTTTTCAATTTAACACTGGAGAGAGTTATAAGAAATATAAACATAAACACAAGGGGAACTATTACTAACTACTTCAGGAGAGAAAACATGGGTCCACAACCAACAGGGACGATATACAGCCAACCTCTACAATACCTTGCTTATGCCGATGACATTGCCTTATTGGGTAAAGAAACCTCTGACATCGCTAGAGCCTTCATACAACTAGAAGAAGCATCTCGACCAGCAGGACTTGAGGTCAATGACAGTAAAACCAAGTACATCACAATGACAAGAGACAATCAAACAGAGGGTCAAAATATCAAAATCAAAGACCACGAATTTGAAAACGTCCAAACTTTCAAATATCTAGGAAGTACTATTAATTTCAAAAATGACCTACTAACAGAAATAAAAGAAAGAATAGCAGCAGGCAACAGGGCATTTTATAGCACCCACCATCTACTTAAGAGCAAAATGATTTCAAGTAAAACCAAGAAAATAATATACAAAACTATAATAAGACCAGCAGCAATGTATGGAAGTGAGACCTGGACACTGACAAAGACATCAGAAAATTTGCTTAACACTTGGGAAAGAAAAATCCTTAGGAAAATCTATGGTGCCATACAGGATGAAACAGGGTGGAGGACACGCACTAACCATGAGTTATATCAATTATATGAAGACCCACCAATAGTGAACGAAATAAAAAAGAACAGACTACGTTGGGCAGGTCACCTTGAAAGAATGTCAGACAACAGAGGGGCGAAAATCGTATACAGGCAAAAACCAAAAGGCAGGCGACCCAAAGGCAGACCCCGAATGCGATGGATAGATGACGTGGAAGCAGATCTGAAGCAGCTTGGGGTTAGGGCGTGGAGACGAAAGGCCCAGGAGAGATCTGAATGGAAGGATGTGCTAAAGCAGGCCAGAGCCCTCCATGGGCTGTAGCGCCACTGGGATGGATGGATGGATGCAGGCGTATTTAATATTTTTTAGTTCCTGGCTCGTTGAGAAGTGAACAAGGTTTTCTCTTGATACTTGGTTATCCACAGTCGTAACTTTGCTTAAAATCACTTCACATCACAAGCAGTTGTGACAATTTGGTCTTTATCTTAAAGTTTCAAATTCAAGTCTTGCAGGTGACCGCAGTGAGATCAACTGCAAATCCTGAACCCATTCGTCAGTTTGGAAATGTTCAACAACCTTTGTTAAAAAACAATACAACTTC